>NC_068391.1:22626008-22663491 GCF_023724105.1 Carassius gibelio
ACAAAGTGTTAAATGCCTCAAAATGAGCTTAAACATTTCTTCCATGTATTAATTATCAAATCAGTCAATTAATAATTAAGACGGAGTCATACATTTATGTGCCTTTCAGCAAAGAAAGCTCCAGGGTTACATTTTACATATCAGTTTTGATTAAGTAAAACATTTGAAATAGTAAAACATGACTTTTCCAATAACAAATTATGTGCCTAAGTAAATAAAACATTGTCATATAAAACGTAACATTATCCTTATTCTTGCATAATTTCTCTCGAAATATAGCCTTTAACTCTGAATTTATGATTTCCCCTTTTTATTCAGTGACTTTCAAGTACTTTACTTGATGCACACTTTGTAAAGTTGTTGAGATCTCTTCTTAAGCATTACAGGGGACAAATACGAGACCCCCAGATTATTTAGCTAAAGATAAATCTCTAATCAAAATTTTTGAGAAGATAAATGTGAGAGATCTAAGAGTCTCTATCTAAGGAGAAATATTGGAGCACAGTGTGTGGTTTTGTTGTGATCTCTTCTGAAGCTTTAAAGGAGATACATGTGAGACATCCAGAGTCTCTAGCTAAGGAGAACAATCTGAGCAGAGTGTGTGACGCTGTTGAGACCGTGTTTGAAACATTGGAGGAGTGATATGTGAGACCACCAGAGTCTCTAGCTAAGGAGAAATATCTGAGCACAGTGTGTGATGTTGTTGAGATCTCTAGAGTTTTTGTCTTCATTCAGTCTTAAAGTAACCTCCTTTATGTCTAGGAGAAATATTTGATATGTTAAAGAGATTTCACTATTGATTTTTCTTTCCTATGGTATGTCTCTACTAACTTTGAACATCTAAACTTTGCAATATTTGCCCACTCTTCTTTGCAAAACTGCTCAAGTTCAGTTAAATTTGATGGTGACTGTTTGTGGACGGCAGTCTTCAAGTCATTCCAAAGATTTTCAGTGGGGGTTCAAGTCTGGCCTTTGACTAGGCCATACAATGACATTCACCTTTTTTTCCTTCCACCCTTTTTTCACCTCAGATTTGCTGTGTGCTTTGGGTCACTGTCATGTTGGAGGGTAAAGCTTCTTCCCATTCACAACTTTCAGGCAGAGGGCAGCATATTTTCCTAAAAAATGTATTGGTATTTTGCCTTCTATCTTGACAAGTGTTCCAGACTCTTCTGCACAGAAAAATCCCATAACAATATATTACCACCTCCATAATTTACTGGAGAAATTATATGGATGATGAGCTGTATTGGATTTCCGCCAGACCATTTGGTGTTCAGGCCAAATAATTACATTTTAGCCTTATCTGCCTCAGAATCTTCAAGGTGCGTTTTGGCAAAGCTCAGTGGTGACTGCATGTGGAATTCATGAGGAATGGCTTTTTTCTTGCAACCCTGCCATACAAGCCACATTTGTGGAGAATTTGTGATATTGTTATCACATGCACACAATCATACATTTATGCAACTGCTTCAGAGTTGTTGGTCTCCTCTCTGACCAGTTTCCTCCTCGCTCTTTCATCCAGTTTGGAGCAATGTCCTGATCCAGGGAGGGTCTGTGTTGTACCAAATACCTTCCACTTCTTAATAATAGACTTCACTGTACTTCAAGGCATTGATAAAGCCTTTGAATTTCTTGAAACCATCTCCTGCCTTTTCCTGTCCAAAACTTTATCTCAAGAGATCTTTTGACAGTACCTTGCCACCCATAGTTGATTCTTGTTTGCTTCAGTTGCACTACCAAGGAAATCTCTTTTCATGCTGAATTAATCAAAATGAGCACAACTGATCACAGTTCAAAGTCAAATGGCTTTGTATGCCATTAAAAAGGTGATTATTTACACCTGATTTGAATTTACAAGTAATCTTAGGAAGGGGTGAGCCTTTTTAAAACTTAGTGATATTTTATCTATTTTGTTTTCTAACACTTTGGCGTTATATGTTTCACTTGAATGTTACAAGTTGCATGGAGTAAATACAGCTGGATAAGACAAAAACTGTATCCATCTTAATTTCAGGCTGCAAAGCAACAAAATTGACTTTTTTTAAAGGGCAGTGATTATTTTCTATATTCACTCTAAAACCAAGTTAATACTTACTGTACTTGAAACGTCTCCTGAGCAATAAAACGCATCTTTATAAAGGGTTGGAGCATGTAGCCAATCCTACAATATATTTTATAGTGTATTTCCCTATATTTCAGTTTCACAACAATATAAAAAGTCAAACAAACTATTCAGAACAGGAGCTTCTAAGGCAATGAACAGATTTCCCATGCTTACCTCACAATGCCTGAACACAGCCAGAGTATTTGCAAACCTGAACTAGTCCTAGATCTCATTCTAATAAAGGATAAAATCAGATGTAAGTGGTTTGTTTTGTCACATTGCAAGTAGTTCTAAAATTATGCTAGTGAGGCTGCTGCCAAAATTTCCTCAAGTTCATCCAAAAAAAATTCTGTAGAACTGACTGCATTTTTTATTTTATTTTTATTTTTTTTCAAGCTTTTTATTTTCTGCTACAATCTAAATAGGCACACACTGATTTTTTTTAAAGGTTGACACGGGTAAATGAATGCACCTAGAGTGTGTAATAGCTTTATATAAATGCTAATTCTGATCATGGCATGTAGTTCTTTTCATGGTATTATTATCCCCAAATAAACACACTACTCTTACCCAATTTTCACTTTATTTCAACCATGGTCAAAGTCATCAAGCCTAACTATGACTGACATAAATGAATTTGCAATCAGCCTCCCTCTTTCTCCATCACTTAATGTAGCTCAGTCGACTGCAGGAGTTATGAGCGGACAATATCTCTGCAAGCTCTCTGATTGCATACTGAAATTTCAAAGGCTGATTAATGAACAAACCTTCCGTCTCTGGAGTGGATTGTTTAATTATGAATCAGGACACAATGTACTCTCCAAACTGTCAAAATTATACATACACGCACACAAGGGCTCTTCAGTGGAAACAAAGCCAGGTGAATTTAACCACTTCATTAAGAACCACCCGTATAGTGTTTACAAAAATCCGACAGCATTTGATAAGGAATGACGCATGCCATACTTATCTTTTAATAAACACTTTAATCTTAGTAGATATTTTTAGAGGATTCTCCAAGAATAAAACACTGCTTAAATTATTAGGAAGTTGAAATAAGCTAAAAAGGTCGTTTGTATGGCTGCAACAGTACAGCATTCATCCTCAAAACTGTGAAATAAAAAAAAAAATGCATTTTCATGTTATATGTTTACACTACAAAATATATCTAAATAACATTATATGTAATTATTAGGTTTAGATATGTGATTAGTTGCTCAAAACCTACAATAGTAAAATGTAACTGAACAAATAAGTTTATATGATAGGACAGTTCTTTATGGTTCTTGAATACCAAACAGCACTGGGCTTTGTGTGTTTGAGAGAGATTATCCTATGAGCGAATCATTCATTCAACCAAGTTTTTTCAAAGCCACCGATTCATTCAGAAAATAATCATGTGTGTTAATGAGTCTTAATGAGTGAATAATTGAATCATTCATTCAATAGATTTGTTCGAAACAACCAATTATTTCATACAAGAAACAAGGGATTGGGATCTAAGTGAGTCACTGAATCATTCATTCTATCGTTTTTTTCAAAGCCATAGATTAAATTTAAAGACTATCAAAGACTATTAAAGACTAAAATCATTCATTCTTTAGCCCCACTCACTGATTCGCGTATTACATAGTAGTGAAATAACATGACAGGAACTAAACAGGATCGATCGAGCAACCAAGCAATAAAGAAGATCGCAAAATATTGTGCAGGGCCTGCATTTAAAAAAAAAAAGATGGTTCTTTAAAGATTCTTTACATAGCATCCTGAAGAACCCTTTTAATGCTGAAATGGTTCTTTCTGTCAGAGTTTAGGGTTATTTTTCCCTCCCTTTTTATAGCTCAGGCAAAGAAGGGCCTAGCAGCTTCAGACCTATTTTATGTTTCCACATCAAAAAGCACACGTATATAGCAAAATTAGTTTAAACGGCTTAAAATCACTTGTTTTAAACTGCAAACCTTAAAAACACATGCAAACAATACATTTTTGAGACTACGTAGTAAAGCAACATCATGTGTGTGTTTAACCATGACAGAGATGATAGTCCAAAATTTGACGCATGTCTACAGATTAACCTTGTCTACCGGTATATAACGGCTACGCCTTACTTCACAGTAATTCATAGAGGCCAAATAGAGCCATATAATGACTGTTTTCACTTATTGTTAGTAGAGATTGTTAGTAAATTCGGAAAAGAAACACATTTAACCTGTTAACTGTCACTCACGTTTTTGAAGATAGACATGAATATGCATGATACAAACCTAAATTTTTTATAATTCATGACTGAAAACATTTTGTAACATGATTCTGATGTGCCATTTACATGGTAATGCAATGCCTGATGAATTTTTTAGATTTTATGTTTTCAAGTGATATATAACTTCTGATGATTTCTAAAATGTGATAGAGAAAAAGGCAACAAGGAAGTCTTTTTTTTAAACAAAGGTCAAAGCTCCTTTTGTAATGTAGATTTCTGAGGGTGCACTTTTGTCATAAATTCATCTATTACTTTTCCTACATAATTTTTAACAAACAATATTGGTAAAATATATATTTTGGAGTCTTAGACCTTTCCAACGATATATAGTTTGTCAAGATTAGATTAGATTTGATTGTAATATAGTAAAGTCAATGTAGGCGTCCCGTATACGGGACGGGGTGACATTTAACAGGTTAATTAAATGTGAAGCACTGAAGTAGAAAGAGTGAAATAGTAATTTCTTATAATCATACACCAAAAATCTTAGTTTTATTTGCAACTTAAGAAATTTAGTTTTGAATGCAACTTTTTTTTAAATAGTGCTGTTCTGTGCACAAAAAGATTCAAGAATCAAACCTGTTATGCATGTATGTAAAATGTAAATAAAAATATGAAATTAATCAAGAGAATTCAGATATGAGCCCATAAGCAAATGAATGCTACCATGACCCTGAAAGCACACAGGAATTTCTGTGTTTATGACATTGGCTGATCAAAAGACAATGCAGCTCAGTCAGAGAGATGGCTGACCTTTTCACGTGCCAGCAAGATGATGTGAGCCACCTTGGAGCCTCCACTGTCTGACGTCTCTAATAAAATCTGTGTCTGCTGTGATCCACAAACCACCAGCTGCTTGCGGAGAAGGTTATGTGATTACTTATAAGACACTGCAATCATACTCACTAAACTGGGGGAGGGCAAAGACAAGTATCAACACTACCATTACTTGCTTCTCAGATCATAGATGGTTCTGAACTGTATGCTCAAACAAATCTAAACAGAATGAATACATGGACTAAATACACTGCACATTACTGCGTGACTTGAAAACAAATTATAATAATCAGTTTTCAAAGCAAATATTTGTAGAAGATCCCCTTCAGACAAGTCTAGATGAAGAAAAACAATATCCAGAAACAGTAAGTCTACAGAAAATGACAGAAATGGGGCTCTAAGATCACTTATTTGCAGTACATCTTTCTAGACCTAATGCATTATTTTTAGGGCTTTGTGATTATTTTGCACTATTGTTCAAATGTACGAGGTCAGTATGATTTTTTTATGGTTTCCTTTAAAGTTTTTTATATGACCAGAATATATGATATATGATTTACATGATCAGAAACAACAAAAACAATTTTTAATTCAAATATACAAATATATTATAAATATATAAAATGTAACTTATTCCTGTAATGCAAGAGTACATTTTCAGCATTCATTACTTCAGTCTTCAGTGTCACATGATTTTTTTAGAAATAATCCTAAATTATATAGAAAGTAAATTAACAGCCACCTAAAATATAGGTCATCTGCAATGCTATAAGATAATTGCTAAACACACACACACAGCAATTTCTGCTGATTTTGAGAAAACATGAAGAATGAAGCTGCAAGACTGATGAGCAGTGATGTTGTTTGGGAATATCCTGACACTGAGTACCAGTTACCAAAAAAAAAAAAAAGGGGGGCTCCTTTTGACATGATTGCCAAGCTGTTTTGGGACAGAGCTGTAGAGGATGCTCTGATTTGATTTATTATCTAGACGGGCCGTTGCTATAAGGCCATCATTACTGCAATCACATCCAGACTTCTGTTTGCATTCTAATAAAGCTTTTGCCTGAGCTTTTCACTAAAATAAGCAACATTAGAGATATCAGGGCTTCACATTAACATTCTGGGCCAAGCCCAATATATATATTAGGGGTGGCACGGTTCGCTGAAAAAAATCTGAACCGTTCGGGTCGCCCCACACGGTCGGCACACGCTGGGACCGCGGTTCAACTTTTAAATCTGACAAAGCATCTGTATGGTTTGCTGGTTTGTTATAAATAGCACGTAAAACAAACTGTTTTCAACTTATATATGTTCCTGATGATGGATGCGCATTCTGGATTCCCAGACTTTAAAACAATAGCGATGAGAAAAAGAAAACAAAACCTCGACAAACAATTCACTCTCGATCAATGTGAATTACTACTGGAATATGAGCTGTCATTTATTCCGTCATCATCCCGGTGCTGATAGCGGGCGTGCACAGATGAGACCTGAACAGCACACATTAATATGTGTTTAAACTAAATTCATTTAAGCTTTGTCAGTTTACACATTTAAGAGCCAAAGGACGCAAGCTCGCGCGCAGTGATAAGATTTGTGCATGGGCTCATCCAAAGTGCGCAAACCCGCGCCTCAGAACGCGTGCAAATATAAACTCTCTCTGAAGTATTGTTTAAATGGACAAATTCAAACAAAAATTATGTAAAAATGTCCGTCTTGTTAAGTATCCTACAGCAGACATAGCTGGCTGAATGTCTCGGTTACGTACGTAACGTTTTGTTGAACAACATACAGTATTGTTCAAAATAATAGCAGTACAATGTGACTAACCAGAATAATCAAGGTTTTTCGTATATTTTTTTATTGCTACGTGGCAAACAAGTTACCAGTAGGTTCAGTAGATTCTCAGAAAACAAATGAGACCCAGCATTCATGATATGCACGCTCTTAAGGCTGTGCAATTGGGCAATTAGTTGAATTAGTTGAAAGGGGTGTGTTCAAAAAAATAGCAGTGTGGCATTCAATCACTGAGGTCATCAATTTTGTGAAGAAACAGGTGTAAATCAGGTGGCCCCTATTTAAGGATGAAGCCAACACTTGTTGAACATGCATTTGAAAGCTGAGGAAAATGGGTCGTTCAAGACATTGTTCAGAAGAACAGCGTACTTTGATTAAAAAGTTGATTAGAGAGGGGAAAACCTATAAAGAGGTGCAAAAAATGATAGGCTGTTCAGCTAAAATGATCTCCAATGCCTTAAAATGGAGAGCAAAACCAGAGAGACGTGGAAGAAAACGGAAGACAACCATCAAAATGGATAGAAGAATAACCAGAATGGCAAAGGCTCAGCCAATGATCACCTCCAGGATGATCAAAGACAGTCTGGAGTTACCTGTAAGTACTGTGACAGTTAGAAGACGTCTGTGTGAAGCTAATCTATTTTCAAGAATCCCCCGCAAAGTCCCTCTGTTAAAAAAAAGGCATGTGCAGAAGAGGTTACAATTTGCCAAAGAACACATCAACTGGCCTAAAGAGAAATGGAGGAACATTTTGTGGACTGATGAGAGTAAAATTGTTCTTTTTGGGTCCAAGGGCCACAGGCAGTTTGTGAGACGACCCCCAAACTCTGAATTCAAGCCACAGTACACAGTGAAGACAGTGAAGCATGGAGGTGCAAGCATCATGATATGGGCATGTTTCTCCTACTATGGTGTTGGGCCTATTTATCGCATACCAGGGATCATGGATCAGTTTGCATATGTTAAAATACTTGAAGAGGTCATGTTGCCCTATGCTGAAGAGGACATGCCCTTGAAATGGTTGTTTCAACAAGACAATGACCCAAAACACACTAGTAAACGGGCAAAGTCTTGGTTCCAAACCAACAAAATTAATGTTATGGAGTGGCCAGCCCAATCTCCAGACCTTAATCCAATTGAGAACTTGTGGGGTGATATCAAAAATGCTGTTTCTGAAGCAAAACCAAGAAATGTGAATGAATTGTGGAATGTTGTTAAAGAATCATGGAGCGGAATAACAGCTGAGAGGTGCCACAAGTTGGTTGACTCCATGCCACACAGATGTCAAGCAGTTTTAAAAAACTGTGGTCATACAACTAAATATTAGTTTAGTGATTCACAGGATTGCTAAATCCCAGAAAAAAAAAATGTTTGTACAAAATAGTTTTGAGTTTGTACAGTCAAAGGTAGACACTGCTATTTTTTTGAACACACCCCTTTCAACTAATTGCCCAATTGCACAGCCTTAAGAGCGTGCATATCATGAATGCTGGGTCTTGTTTGTTTTCTGACAATCTACTGAACCTACTGGTAACTTGTTTGCCACGAAGCAATAAAAAATATACTAAAAACCTTGATTATTCTGGTAAGTCACATTGTACTGCTATTATTTTGAACAATACTGTATGGGGTCTCACTTGGGAGGCCAATCATCTCTGAGTTCAAGAGAAAATGCCAATGAAAATTGGCTAGTGGATTCAACATACCTGAGCCACTCCCTGTGCCAACGGGTATAAATAGGTCGACAGGTGCATCCACTCATTAGGTTTTACACTGGGGAGCCGAGAACGTGTCCCGGCAACAGCAACCGGTTCAAGGTTGTGGCATGGGGACATAACGTCTCCGTTCCCTCCATCAGGGAATGGGGGTTACGTACGTAACCGAGAATTTCCCTATCTGTCGGTCACTACGAGTCATGTCGAACGACATATGGGGTCCTATGGAAAACGCCACAACCTGAACCTCGTCACAACCCTGTGGCGCTGCAATTGTCGGCAAGATGTGGCATGTCACAAAAGCTATGCTTAAGGTAGTAAACTTCCCAAAGCCCCAGCGCAAATTCACTGACCTTGGTACCGAAGGGGCCAAAGGGTGAGTACATCGCTGCTGGAGAAGTCATTCATGAACAGACTCCACTTCAGAGCATAGGCCTGCCTCGTAGAGAGGGCTCTAGCCGGAGTGATAGTGTCTACCACCGCTGGAGGCAGATCACTTAGGTCTGCCGCGTCTCGTCCAGAACCCACACGTGGAGGTTCCAAGATCTGGACATGGGCCAGTAAGGCGCAACCAACATGACCTGTTCCTTGTCCTCCCTGACCTTGCACAGCATCTGTGCGAGCAGGCTCACTGGGGGAAACACATACTTGCATAGAGCTAGAGGCCAGCTGTGTGCCAGTGCATCCGTGCCCAGGGGGGCCTGGGACAGGGAATAGTACAGCTGGCAGTGGGAGGACTTGTGGGAAGCGAACAAGTCTACCTGGGCTTCCCCGAATCGACTCCAGATCAGCTGGACCGCAGTGTTGTGGCACACAAAATTGCTCTTTTATGAAAAAGTGGATGACACCAGCCATTGGACCAGTGGCGGAACAGAAGAAACAAAAACTGTGGATGTGGGGGAAGGAGTGGCACTGTCTCCGCCAGCTCCTGAAGAGCAGTCTCCCACATCTCAGAGTTGCCCGTGTCAGGGAAGCTTAGTCGTCTTCCTAGAGGACTTCGCAGCCGGAAGTGACACGGGGGGCATCGCTCTCCTGCGTGGGGCTCAATGCGCTGGCCTCGAAGAAATCTCAGCACGGGGCGGAGCTGGTGTGGAGGATACAGGGGGTGCCCATGGCAACGAGCAGGCTGAGATACTGCCCGCAAATATCACGTCGGAGTGAGATGTGCTGTATGTCCTCAGTCTGCTGTTGTCTGCTGTTGTCTGCTGGGCACAGCCCCTGACAGTGTCGCCACATAGGACAGCCTGGGATATGGGAGCATCGAGAAAGTGCACTTTGTCAACGTCTCTCATACAGACCAGGCTGACCCAGAAACGGCACTACTGGACCACCAAAGTGGACATCGCCTTACCAAGACTGTGTCGTGACTACCGTCACCCGGAAGGGTGTATTCAGTCTCTGTGCACAGCTCCTGCTTTTGTTAAAGCCTTGGCTTGGTGAGTTTGCAGGATAGCCATGGCATGCAGGGCAGAGGCCCCTTGGCCCGCAGCACTGTAAGCCTTAGCAGCAAGAGCGGCCGACAGCTTACAGGCCTTGGGTGAGAGGCGTGGACTGTTCCTCCCAGTGGCTGTGTTATGCAGACACAAGTGCACCGCAATCGCACTCTCCTGCATGGGAATGTTGACGCACCCCTAGCTGTCCCGCCATCGAGGGTAGTGAGGACAGAGGAATGAAATGAGCTGCTTCCGGCTGTAAAAAGGGGACATCCACGACTACATCACTTCCCCATACACATCCGGGAAGAAAGGAATCAGAGCAAAACGCGGTTGTGAGCCACACTCTATACCGAGAACCAATCGAACAGCCATGAGCACTCAGGGCTGGGCGGAGCATTGACCTCCATCCTGATGCTCACAGCTGCCCGGGCAAGCACGGCCGTCAACTCTGGGTCAAATTCGGCAGTGACGACAACACCCGAGGGGGGCAGCCCCGCCGATTCTTCATCCACGGAGGTCAATAGCCCATTCCCTGGGGGCAAACTGAATGACCCGTTGGGACTGCCATAAGACAGCCCAGCAAAATCACCCAGCAGCCGCACAGGACAAACACTGCAGAAGGGGTAAGAGGTCCGTGGGGCGTGGCACAACAGAGAAGCTCTCACTGTCACCTTTAAATCTCCCAGACCACTAGGAACAGGAAAACGACCGCATCCAGAAGGATGCAGACGAAACGATGTCTTTAAAAAGATTTCATGATCATCCGTGATTTGCTCTTTTAGGAAATCTGCTCTTTTAGTTGAAGCGCCCAGGGGAATCACTGAAAGGGACACCTTTCTTTTTTTATTGTTTTCATTTTACACTGTTTAGTAATTTTAGTACTTTGACTAGTTGACAAGGCAGCATTTTTTCATTCCAAACCTGCAAGACTTGCATTCATTTCCAAAACACAATTGAAGATTTTAAATGAGATCATTTCCTTCCATCGACAGTCTACACAACTACCACTTTGATACTTCAAGAAGTTCATAAAGAGATCATAAAACTAATCCAAATGAATCGAGCGGTTTAGTTTAGTCCAAATTTTCTGAAGAGACTCGATCACTTTACAATGAACAGAATTACTTTTTTTTCACATTTAAACATTGATCAGGGAACATTAACATAAAAATTGGACTAAACCACATGATACACATAAATTACTTTATTTTTTTTTATTAAAATATCTTCAGTTTTGTTTCAAAGATAACAAAAGTCTTGGCTGAGTAAACTGATGAAATTAAAAAATTGTAACTAACCCTGTAATAAAAGAGTGTGGTCATATGTGTCACCCAAGATGTGTGCTTATGCCAGGTTGTGAACTGAGCCACTGTGTGTCTACACAATCAATTTAGCAGAATGGTTCCTGAAAGAGATGTTGTCATTAATTGTTTTTTTTTATTCATTCATTCATTAATTGATTCCACCATCATCACATCATACAGTACTTTTAAGATTGGGACCATATATGATCTTTAGTAGTGTTAAAATCAACACTTCAAGTGTTGAATTGACACTCCGCTTTTTACTGTGTTAATCCTGTTTTGTATTCATTAAGGTAGTATTTAATTTTTTATTTTTTTATTTTTTCTTACCAGGTGTGGCTTTTTTTGCTACAAAGAATTGTTGTCACTGTTTTTGGACTGTCACGATTTTTGTTTACGTAATGCCTAATTCTTTAGGTAATAAGACAATTTATTTTCTTTGACCTGGTGTGCCTTTTTTTTGCACAAAACAGTTTTAATGTCTCATGTTTTATAATACATTTTTCTACTTTGTTGAATGATTTCAGATTTGTAATTTGTACCGTTAAGTTCAAAAATGTAGATATTTGAGTACAGTAAACTTAAAAAAAAAAACAAGGCGATCAGTTGCCACAAATTATTTAAGTAACATTACTACTACAATTTAAGTTACATAAATTCTATAATTTAATTGAATAACACTTAAATTAAGTTTAGATAAATAAAACATTTTTATTTATATATATGAGGGATATTTTAATTAAGTGAAGTAATTGAAGTTGTCAGTACTCAAAACTTTGAGTTGAACCAAAATAAAGATGATCAAAATACTAGATTTATATTTTGATTTAAATGAATGTTTATTTATAATTTACAGTTACTCAATAACTAGCTATATGCTTACTAATGATATTTAAGTTTAAAAACTTTTCAAATTTTTTGAGTTAGTAGAACTTATCTGGGTTTACAGTGCATGGGTAATGTGTCCCGGCAATTTTAACTGGATAGTTAGATTTTGTTTCCTTCACACTGCCGGTGATTTCCTGTAATATGTGTGTGCGTTGACACAAAACCTGTAAAGGTCCCGTAATGACACGTGACATGAGGATTTGACATGTAATGTACAAGTCGAAAACTTTAGACATGTTAACTTTTGCTTAAGCTGGCGAACGATCGCAGTTTCAGTGCAAATATTGTGAGAAACTACCAGATCTCTGCTTCGTTACAGTTTGCACATATTTTTATTTTATTTTTTATTTTTTTTGCAAATGTTGATCTGCCTTCAAAACACCCGGTAAAAGAGTTGCACGATTGCGTTCACACAGAAGGTGATCAATGTTCTGGCAATTTTCTGGGACCAACGTGCAGTGTGAAAAGGGCTCTAGTGTGTTACTAACGGTACTGACAACTCACGATTGAGCGGGTGAACTGATGCAAATGTGCTCTACTTAGAGTGTTAGGGGAGGGGCCATGGTTCGGGGGCTCCAATGCGTCATCGAACCCCTTTTTTAGCACCGCCCCACAAAATCCTGAACACAGAATTGGTGAAAAACGGTTTACGGGTCTAACTCCACTATTCAGTACTACATAGTTCAGTCTTTGTACTGTGTTGCAGCAGTACATTTGTAACATTTATAATGCATTCAGAAACAATTATCAGAATTTACTTTACATGCTTTAATGCTTTAAAGGGAAATTTAAAATGTTAAAATTAACAATGTTCAAATGTTTTCATATATTAAAAAAAAAAAAATTACTACATTTCGGGCACAATACATTAAATATAGTTGGTTGTAGCCTATTTTTTATTTATTTGATTAAGTTGCATTTTCTGTATACTTTTATATTTGGACTTATAAAGTTGACTAATTGTAGCCTATGTGAGAGAGTCAGTGGTAATATCAATGCATTCATATTCGTCAGTGTAAGAGGAGCTCAGTTTAGCCTGACAATTAGCCTGTTCTAGGGTTGTGACAATGAGGAAATCTTCCCACCCGTTACCTCGCTTTTCAAAAAGTGTCAATTCGTCGTAAATCAATTGTTCATTTTCAGTTTGTTTGAATTTTCTTTCTTTTCCTTGCTTTGCTTTGCTTTTGAATAGCTTAGAAGTACTGTGCGCAACTTTGTCACACTTGGCTACTATGAAGCATGCTGGAGACACGAGTGCACAAAACAGGCTTTTAATCCACGGAACACTGGGTACATCAAGACGGGAGACAGCAGGAAACACATCCATGTAACGAGTAAAACCGACAAACACTAACTGAATGAACTGGGGCTTTTTAAACAGGATAATCAGGGAGGAACGAGACACACCTGGAATCGAATTAACACGATCAACGGGTGACAGAAACTGGGTCAGGCTAACTGTCAGGTTTAGATTCCACTCTGACTCCAGGCAGATGTGTCTCAGGTGTAGGCATCTTTTAATTTATTAATTTGCTCTGTGACAACAACTGCTCCTAGCAAAGTGAAACTTCTCCCCAGTTAATCATAGATTACACTATCTGGGGCATTCCGAAAGTGAAACACACCGTTGCCCCAGTAATCACAGTATAGCGCCGGCTCATTTCCCATGCACTGATGCTCTTTAATAAAATATCCATGGGCTCCCACCCAAGTCCAGAAATGTAATATGGAATTAATGGCATACATCAAAGTGACACACACACACACACACACACACACACACTAGTGGTGTGTGATCAGCTAGTGAATTGAGGAGTCCCCTCTCTGGACTTTTTTTTAGTCCAATGTAAATTCCAGGTTAAAGGCTTGGAAAATGGAAAATCATTTACCTTACATTATTAACAAGCAAATAATCTATACTATAAAAGTCCAAGCAACCAAAGCATTAAAGAAACATTTGTGTTGTAGTTTTTGTTGTTGTTGTTGTTGTTACCATTCGCTTGTTAAGTCTGACGTCACGTAGCAGCGCTTCCGTGTCCAAACGCTCTATCAGTTACAACGAGAAAACAACAAAAGGTGCTAATATAAACTCACAATGTTATAGAATACTAGCGAAAAAGTTATAATTGTAACATTTAACTACATACCGAAGTCCCAGATAGCCAGACAATGAAAATATAAATATAAAAAAAAAATAGAATTTTTTTTTGTGTTTGGGACGCTGTGAGCACGGAGACTGTAGTGTATACCGTAAGTTTGAAAGTGTTTATCTTAAATTATTAATATGAATAAACAGTGCTCATAAACGGCTGCTGAGGTCGTATTCTCAAGTGAAGCGAGTTGAAGCTTGGACCCAGAAACAACGCTTCTTACGTCATCACTTAAAAACCGAATTACATAACTGTTCTTGGATATTATTAATGTTAGAATAATTATAACATTCGATTTGAGTTTGCAGTTTACAATTTGCAACTAACCAACTAAGTTAACCTAAGATTTTCCTTTTGTCTTCCAGTGTTATTTTGCATTGTTTTTAATTTTACAGTAGGTTTAGTCATTTTGTTGTGTGCTTTTTGTCATGTTTATTAGTTTTTTTTTATCTAATAAAGTTAATATTTAATTATTGATTTTTTTTCATTATTTTATTTTTTTATTTTCCAGTTTCAGCTTTAGAAATGTTAGTACTTTGACCAAGTTTTTGAACAAGGTTTTTGTTGCATCCATTTTCTCTGATTAATTTAACTGTTATTAATTATATAATACTAATTATATTTTTTATTATAGTTTTTTTTATTATTATAATTACTTTCTATTAAGGCGGGGAGCATACACGGTGCTAATTCTGATGGTCGGAAGATCGTATGTCCACGCACACATCACGAGAGAGTTTATTTGAAATTGTACGGACGAGGTGATATACGACACGATTTTACTACCTGCCGGTTAATAACTACTCTCCCTCTCTCATAACTGCATATAAAATATTGGTATGAGCCTTGACTGTTTCCTACACAGGTACTTTTACAGCAAGAGGAAACCGGGATGTCTGGTCACCCAACTGTGAGTGTGTGTGTGTGTGTGTGTGTGTGTGTGTGTGTGTATTATGGTTATGGGGACAAATGTATATAATGACATGGGTATTACAATGTGGTTTTATTACAATTACAAACATGGTTTATGAGGACGCTTCCTGTGCCCTCATAATGGCTTACGGTGTTTAATTTACATTTTAAACATCCATTTTCCCATGATGGATAAAGGTAGTGTATGGGGATATAATATACAGTTTGTACAGTATAGAAAACCGTTACGTCTATGGAGAGTCCCCGTAAACTACATATGCATGTGTGTGTGTGTGTGTGTGTGTGTGTGTGAGAGTGTGTGTATCGGTTCAAACCGATAGCTCACAAACTTTTTAGACATGTTAAAAATGATCCGGAGGTCTGGAAGTGCTCGTAAAGCATTCTACTAATTCCTCGCACATGATACGAGCCGCGACCAGACGAGCATACACAATTTCCACACAATTGGAAAAAAATGCATGCGACTCGTACGACAGCAAAAATCGCACCGAGTACGCCCGCCTTTACTTTATCTGAATTGTATTTTTGAGCAGCATTGCCTTCTCTACCTCCTATAGGAGAAAACACTGCTGACACACACACACACAGATCCACACACTTTCATAAATCAAAGAGACGCACATACACACAACCCAACAAGGTCAAGCTGTGTCAGCATAGGGCTTATCCGAAGCCTAGCCTTTCAAAGAACTGCATGATGATAACACTGCCAGCAAGAACCTGTGTCCAGTATAGCGCAGGAGGGGCAGAGAGAGACATTCTTGGCTTACAGCATTAGCATAACACTCTATTTACTTATTTCTCTTGCCCAAATTTGGTCCAGCAGAGCACCCATGCCGCTTTCCCTGTTACTGCGGCCAACAGATCTGAGAGCTGCGGGAGGAAATGAAATTCAGGTGACATTCAGCAGGTGCTGATGAATCACAAACATTTGGGTTATCAGAGCCACCACATCCCTGTTTGGTATCAGGAATAGAAAGTTCGGTAATACAGTTCATATATACTTTCAACAATTATTCTGTAGAATGACAGACTGCTGTGGTTATCAACGTCAAGGTACGTCTTTTCTTATGTCGGTCACATAATTTAAATTTGGAATAATTAACACTTGTTATTATGCATTCTAAAACTTAAGGCAACGTTTCATTTAGGTGCAAGGAGAAAGAGGAGGGGAGAGAGAAAACTCCACATGGAGCATGTAGGTCACTCTAACCTTTGTGAAGAACATTAGTCAAATTGTCAGGTTTGAAGCAGGTCTAACCGCCTGCCTGAATTCTGCACATACTACTAGTACAATACCAAAATAGCTGCAAAATAATGTTGAAACAATATGTAGGTCAAGCTTCCGCATCTTAAAGTGAAGCAGTGGCAGGAGAGATAGTTCAGATACTAAAAACCTCCATTTGCAAATGTTAAAATCTACAGTAATTAAATATTAAGGTCAGAAGTTTTTATTCAGAAAATACTAACATGTTTAGTTCTTGCACACTACCATTCAGATGTTGTTGTTTTTGTCCCTTCTGCTCCCCAAGGTTGCATTTATTTTATTAAATAAATGAATAAATAATAATCTTAGGATTTTCTGATGAATATAAAGTTCTAAAGAACAACATTTATTTTAATTATAAATATATTTTATATAGCATTTTATATAGAAATATTGGACCCACTTTATATTAAGTGGCCTTAACTACTATGTACTTACATTTTAATTATTAATTTAGTACAATGTACTTATTGTGTACATACATGTTTTTACTAGGGCCGGGACTTTAACGCGTTAATTGAGATTAATTAATTACACAAAAAATAACGCGTTAACTAAGATTAATTAATTACAGAAAAAAATCCCGCATTTTTTATAACTTATTTTTGCACCGCGGAACGTTTCTCACTGGATGAGTTTCTGCGGACCGATTATACTGGAGCTCCAACTAGCGTTCGCATATCACCGCAGCAGCACATCGAGCCTCAAGTATCACCTCAACGCAAAGCATATAGCAGCTAGCGTGGACTTTACACTTTATGTTGAACTATATATTATTTTGTTGGTGCAACAGTTTATGTTGAACTCTTTATTGTTTTGGCCGAGGTTATTGAGTGTTGGACTTAGTATGTTAAGGCCTCTGAAGCAACAGAGAGATGTTTTCTA
This sequence comes from Carassius gibelio, assembly GCF_023724105.1. Taxonomy (NCBI): domain Eukaryota; kingdom Metazoa; phylum Chordata; class Actinopteri; order Cypriniformes; family Cyprinidae; genus Carassius; species Carassius gibelio. Next base: position 22,643,531 of record NC_068391.1, read on the forward strand.
ATAGTGAGTGTTTCCAATGTTCTGAATGTCATTGACAGTATTGTGTTTTACTTAAAAAAAAAAAAAAAAAAAAAACACTTTACAGAAGGTTCCAGCACCTATAAGCTTCCTGAATTTCTGAAATGTACTATTTCTAAATTGTTTCTAAATATGCTATTGCTATACTTCATGGCAAAAATTGCACTGGTCTGCTAGACTTGGTTGAACAAAAATAAACAATATTTTGTTGCTTAAGCTTATGTATTAAGTCATTATTCAATGGTATACTATAAATCCGTGTGAAAAAAATTACTTCTCACTGTTTTCAGGTCAAATATTTATATGCGATTAAAATGCGATTAATTTCGATTAATTAATTACAAAGCCTCTAATTAATTAGATTAATTTTTTTAATCGAGTCCCGGCCCATCTGTATTTAATTTCTGTAATTACATTTATAATTACACTGTTGACCCATACTTTACACCTTAACCCACCCTTAAACTTACCCATACCTCCAACCCTCTCCCTAACCTTACCCCATCCCACCTCAATAGCAGCAAAGGTGTTTTACAATACAATATGAACACAGTAAGTACACTGTACTTATTTTTTATGTAAGTACATAGTAGTTAAGACCACCTAATATAAAGTGGGGCCGAAATATTTTGTTACACTATTCATGTCTTACTGTCATTTTTGTAATAATTGTAATACATATTTAATGAATAAAAGTACATAAAAAGAAAGAAAATCTTACTGACCCCAATCTTTTGAATGGTAGTGTATAGCCCCCCCTTACCTCCAAATATTATGTTAATTACCCTCATGTCTTTCAAAACCCATTTGAATTACTTTTTTCCAAAAACAAGAATTTTATTAATATAATATGTTTATCATGCAATTAAAAATGTGACCTGTAGCTTCAAAAAAGATGAAAACATCATGGTCTTTATGACCCAATAACCATACAATGACAAACAGGCCAATATTCAAGTTATTACTCACTGATAATCTTCCGCTCTGTTGAGCCTAGATTTTGTGAAATAATCGGTTTCGGGATCTGTCTCCAACAATCAAAGATCTGACTTAGTGATTGTTCATCAAGGCGAGTTAGAGTACAAAGATTCAATGCCAGTGAGTACAGTTGGTTGTATTGTCAATTGTCAACTGGAAGCTACAGCAAACCACCCAGAAACCGTCTAGAAAAGGTCATCCGTCAAAGCCCTCCAACTGAACAAGAAGGAGATTTGTGAGAGATGCCAAAGAGAGACCAACAATCTCTTTGAAGGAACTAAAGAGTTCAGTAGCCGAGGAGGAAGTAAAGGTGCAGTCATCAACCATATCAAGCACTCTGCATAGTACTGGCAGGGCGAAATCAAATGAAGCCATTTCTCCAAAAGAAATTAAACACATGTAAGCATGCCTGACTTTGACAGAATGCATAATAATGAACCACTTGCAACATCTGAAAGATTTAGTTAGAAAAATAATAATGTAGGAGTTGGATCACAATGATCAAATAATGGTTATCTTACATGTACAGTATATATATATATATATATATTTTTTTTTTTTTTTTTTATATATATATTTTAAGAGGATGAAATAAAATTTGCACCGCTGTGCTTGCATATATATATATATATATATATATATATATGTGTGTGTGTGTGTGTGTGTGTGTGTGTATACTGTGTATATTAATATATAAATAGACACACATACATCTGTATATTTAAGAAATGTACAGTACAGACCAAAAGTTTGGAAACATTACTATTTTTAATTTTTTTGAAAGAAGTTTCTTCTGCTCATCAAGCCTGCATTTATTTGATCAAAAATACAGAAACAAATGTAATATTGTGATATATTATCAAATATATATATATATATATACAGTACAGACCAAAAGTTTGGACACACCTTCGCATTCAAAGAGTTTTCTTTATTTTCATGACTATGAAAATTGTCGAGTTCCTGAAGGGGAACTTAAGTTATTTTATTTATATATGTTGTGTGGCAGCACAAAATCTGTTTTCTGTGTGTGTGCTGCTTTATCTCTGATATCTGTGTGCGAGTGATGTGTGTGTGTGTGTGTGTGTGTGTGTGTGTGTGTGTGCGCCTCAATAAAAGTTGGCCATTATTAGAGAATGGTGATTGGTGAACGTTGAACTGAGTGGAAATGCTTGTGCATTAAAGGGCTTTAATGCACACTTTCTAGCCAATCAGATCTGAGAATTCAGACAGACCATGGTATAAGCACGAATAGTACACAAGCAAAAATAAAATGAGAGTAGTTATTGGCTTACAGAACACTTGGGACTCTATCATTTTTTTTTTTTTTTTTTTTTTTCAGATCTGGAAATTCTCAATTGATATTTCCAGGTTTTCCACCCTGTCCTTAAGACAAATTATTCAGTCAACTAGTCATTCAGTCAAACAACTAGGTGAGTTATATTGTTTTGCACATCCCGACATGAAACTGAATGAATTTTGTTGAGGCTGTTTTCTTACATAAAAATACTATAAACAAGTCATTTTCGAGGTGGTGTTTTGATTATAATTCAATAAAGTGAAGGTTTGTAATTCAGCAAAATAAGAAAATTGGTTTAGGGTCTGATTGTATTTTCAAAGGCTCTGTAAGTTATTCATGAGCAAAGCTCTATCTTATGTAGACACATGGTTGAGAAACTCAAGGATGCTTTGATTTTCTGTCACTTTAACTTGTTTACCTTCATGCCACCATGACAACCATCTCCCACATGACAACTGGATCAGTGAGAATAATGAAGTTGAGTTTTGGGACACTGTTGGTTTGCTATTTTTGGACTAATCACCAAAGCTAAGCACGTGCACTTAAGCACCTGCATTGATAAACAACTGGGATTAATTCAGGGATATTATTTGAAGACTGTTCCAAGAAATCACAGAGGTCCTTTCAGAAATTCAGGTGCATGTCTATATATATATATATATATATATATATATATATATTAATTTATCTAAGAGTATAAATCTAGTATGAAACCTATGTGACACAGATTAGTGGAGACCTGAAGCACTTAAATGCACCAGTGCACACAGAAAATAGCTATTCTGTGTCATTACATGCTTATTTTCATACTTGCTTTTCTCTGAAAAAAATAATTTGATCTATGATTCAGGATAACCCATGCAGAACAGTGTGGTTTCAAAAGGAAATCAAAGCAAATAGTCCATAGAAACATTCTGCAATCAAAACAGTGGATGAATAAAGGAGATCATTCTCTGCAATCATTCAATTGTCATGAATGTAGGTCTGCGGTCAGACATTTGCACCTAAAAGGTCATGCAGACCTGAAAGGGAGCTTTTATCAAGAAGAACCACAATAGCCTACAAATTCACAATCTTATGTGAATCTCCATTACAGATAATATATTTCACCATATTCATGACATATAATTTTGTTCCAGGCAATGTTCTCATAAATAACATGTTGTCTTTACTGTCCAGGCCATTTGTCTACCTTGCATCTCCTACCATTGCCAATAAATTTCTATGGAATTTTTTTTTTGCCAAAATGGAAATTGTGCCTAATAAAAAGCAGAATCCATTCTACTGTGCAATAAAGCACTTTATATTCATCAAAAATGCTAGGATGACTGCTATTTCTCAACATAATGCCTATGGTCGCTCACATGTGTGAGGAACTGTTCATCATTCTGGCAGATAGACAAAGCAGAATGGGCAACCATTAAGTATACAAATGGCCGGACGACACTTCATAGATGATTTGGACTTCTACTAATCTTTAGGCTAGCTGTAAAGAAATTTCAAACTGAAGGCTGACAGAATTATAGATTCGTTAAAAGCTGTTCGCATAACTTACTGCAGGGATCAGGTGCTTAGTGAGTGGCTCTCCAATTAAAACAGAGCATGAAAACTCCCACGTACACACACAGTCAGCTAAACTACACTTTGATGAACTGAGTTTTGCACTTAGAGCAAGATACTAACAGTATCAGTCTTCTGTAGTTAATAAGGTTGTTTTATTTTAATGTAATTTTTTATGAGAAACAAAAACAAATGAAGATGATATGAAAACCATGACAATTAAACTGCAAATTAATTAATTAATGTAAGTTGTATTTACAGTTTGTCAAAACAAAAATCTGAAATACGATTAGAAAATGTTAGAAAAACCCATGACAATTAAAAAAGAAAGAAAATGTTTTATTCATGTTTTAATTCATATATTATGACAAGAGAGATGTAAAGTAATACACTGAATTAAACATGAACATTTTAATTATCAATGAGAATAGTAATTTTTTACAGTGTAAAATACATTTTATATTGTTTCACTGTATCAGGGACTGAACAATTCAATGAATCACTCACTTGTTTCATCCCTGATGACATTTTTGAATAAATCAGATGATTGAATGATTCAATGACTCTCATTAAGACAGTCACTTGCGGCCAACTACAGGCACAACAATGCAACATGTAGAAAGAGTCCCAGAAAAAATTGAAGGTCAAATAAAGCTTTGTAAATCAACCAGGCATACTTCTCAACTTTATCGTAATAAGGTTCACTGCTTTTCAGCGTGATGCATATTGTGGCTTGCAAGTGGAGAAAAAGGAATTCTTTTTTTGGACACAAGCTTTGGAGATTTAGTATCAAACATAAATGCTAGAATGAAAAACCATATTCATAAAAATAACGAATATGACATGCCAATGCGAAAAAACATTTGTCACAATGACTAAAAAAAATAAATAAAATTGTTATTAGTCTTCTACATTTTATCTTGCAAAACAGAGACATATTAAATAAACTTTGAAACATCCCAGAGGCACATGGTCTCCTTATAATGGGGTCATAACTGCACACATAACTACACGGTCTAAGAAATTATAAGAAAAAGAATAAAGTCTCGCTATACTATGGATTGTGGTTTATCTGTGGGTACAAAGTTGCATGAAAAACAATTTTCGCTTCTGGCAGAGAAAAGCAGATAGCATGTCCACATAACAAATTCTCAGAGGCCTGAAGCATCAAGAACTTTCTCAGCTTGAGAGAGAGGGAGAAAAAAAGGAAACTTAGATGTGGGAAAGAAAGTGATAGAAGAGTGAAATAACATTGCCCTGCGGAAAACAAAACCCCAAAAGTGTGTTCAATGGGCCGTACTTGAGCTGAGCTGGCCAGACTGGGTGCTTTAGCCTGAAGCACATACTGTATTGTGCTCAGAGACACTAGACAGCAAAATGAGTAGAGATGAGCAAGACTCAGGAGCCTCAGATATGATTAATGTGTGCCATATGATAAGAAGAAACAGCGGCTGAGTAAATGGACCTATGGTACATTCATTCAGAGGTGAAAATTTCTCTGAAGACTGGAACTTTGTTTCACAGGCTATGCTATTCATTAAGTAAGCCTTGGCTATTTTATCATCTCTCTCCTGAAATATTTTCTGAGAATATATAATATAGCACTCAGGTGAGGAAAAAAACGATAAGACTGGTAAATTGTGATATTGAAAGCTTGCGGAGTGGGGAACATTAATAAAAAGGGAGACGCAAACTTCTTCACTTAAATTATTTAAGCTTTTTAACTTAAACTCTTCAAGTGAATTCGAAATCCAGAAGAGAAGACCACTCCCTTGCACAAATCTAAAGACTAAAGGGTAGGGCTGTGCAAAAAAACATTGCGATTTTCATGCACATCTCATCAGTAAAGACGCTCCTGTAATTAGAAGTATCTCCAGCACGTGCGTTCAGATCAGGGTTGCCAGGTTTTCGTAACAAATCCTGCCCAGTTGCTTCTCAAAACGAGTCCAAAACTAGTCCAATCGCACTTCCAGAAGGTTCCCCGATAAAAAAAAACTGCTTCCTGGGGTTAAAATAAACGTTTTGGGTTGCATTGGTAAAATTCGCATTTTAGGGGCTAAATATCAAGTTATTTGTATTGGGGTCGCTTTGACCCGCGGACATGAAAAACAACCACAGACTAGGCAACACTGGTTGGCATTTACTACCACCGAGCCTTAATTCACTGACAATCTACACAAAATTGATGTTAACGATTTTGAATCCTAGGCGATTCTTTGTCGATTTTGAAAACTATTTTGTGTTAGTTGTCGGTAGACTACGGCTCTGTGTAGTAATGCCGCTCCACCTGAACCAGTGTTGCCAAGTCTGCGATTGTTCTTCATGAACGCGGTTTGAATCAACCCCAATACAAATAACATGATATTTAACCCCTAAAATGTAACCCCGGGAAGCTATTTTTTTTTTTTTTGGGCAACCTCCTGGAAACGCGATTGGGCTAGTTTGGACCAGTTTTAAGAAGCAACTGAGCATGATTTGTTGTGAAAACCTGGCAACCCTGTTCTGAACGCATGTGCTGGAGATATACATCTAATTACAGGAGCATCTTTACTGATGAGATGCGCATGAAAATCACATTCGATTTTTTGCACAGCCCTACTAAAGGGTACAAAAGTGCAATAAAAAGTAAAAGTTATCCAAACTACTTGTAGAAAAGTATTGCAGTTTTTCTGGCCAAAATTGAAATTCCAATTGATTTTTTTTTTTTTTTTTTTTTTTTTAACATTCAAATGCTAAAGTATATAATGAACTTCAAGGGGAAAGAAAGTAGGTTGCCAATATTACAATAAATTTTGGGTATAAGCCAAACATATTTTACAATATATTTAGAAAAATATAAATGTAGTGAGATTGGATATCTAAGATATCTAAAATTACTATATAGACTATCATATTTTATATAGTGTGTGTGTGTGTGTGTGTGTGTGTGTGTGTGTGTGTGTGTGGCATGTTTTTGTGACATATCAGGACACAACTTTGTATAATGACATGGGTATGACACAGGTATTACAAGGAGAGGGTGACTTATGAGGACATAACCCGTGTCCCCATTTTTCAAAACGCTTATAAATCATACAGAATGAGTTTTTTGTTTGAGAAAGTAAAAATGCACAAAGTTTCCTGTGAGGGTAAGGGTTAGGGGTAGGGTTGGTGAAGGGTGATAGAATTATACAGTTTCTACATTATAAAAACCATTACACCTATGGGATGTCCCCACTTTTCACAAAAACAAACATGTGTGTGTGTGTGTTTGTGTGTGTGTGTATGTATACACACAATCATATACAAACATAAACTCAGTACACGTAGCAAGGGCTTTTAAATAATATAATAAATAAAAATAAAACAGAATAGAGCAAGTTAGATTTAGAGGTCTTTTTTATAATTGTATAATAAAAGAAAAGAAAATAGAATACAAAAACATTAGAAAGGTAGTTAGAATTTTTATTTGTATTTGTATATATATATATATATATATATATATATACAGTATATATGTTTAATTGTTGATGAATTGTAGAATAATGTCATTGTTTTTGTTTTCTTTGCTTACAAAAAGTATCTTTGCCTCTTCATAACGTTAAGGTTGAACTATTCTGATGATGTCTTTCATAGTTTTCTGGACCTTGACAGTGTAAGTTACTTGGCAGTCTGTGGGACAGTCACAAGCCTCCCGGTTTTCATCCATAATATCATAAATTGTGTTGTGAAGACGAACAAAGCTTTTACAAGTTTTAAGGATTCTCAAAAAAAATATAAAAAATAACAAAAACATTTTTTTTTTATGTTTATATTTTTTGACCAATTACATTTGAGCCCCTGAAAATGAAGGGACGGTGTATAAAAATTTAATCCTTAAGCATTTTGTTATATTTATGTTCAACCCTTTGAATTCAGTTTCATCTTGATTGTTTAATTTTTTATTCTATTCTGGTGGCAAAACTAAGAAAATTGTGTCAATGTACAAATATATATGGACCTAACTGAAGACTTGAGAAGTTTTACTTTAAAGTTGGAGCATTTGTTGTAATTTTGGAGCTTGACATACGTAGTTTTCATTCACTTTCATTATACTGAAAAAAATGACCAGGATAATCTTCAAAAAATCCTTTTTTGATTTTTTTTACAAAAGAAAGAAAAGGGTTTGAAATGGCATGAGGGTGAGTGAATATTGACAGAATCTTAACTCTTCCTTTATAAGACAAAAAGGTGATAAGCTTCAGTCTAGCAGTCTGCACTCAGCTTCAGAAGTTGTGGATGGTTCAAATCAAAGATGAAGAGCTCTTTTCAGATTCAACATGTGCAATTTGACTTTCCAGCCTGATGACTAGCTAAATGGCAGCTCTTAAATGTCCTTGAGAGAAAGACTTTTGCCTGTCATCAGCAGGAGATTGCAAAGCTTTCTCTCACTTTTGCCCTCTCGTCCTGTCAAGATTATTTAAAACAGTATACAATACACACAAATAACTGTTGTGATACAAAAGGCTTCCAAAGTCTGATAAATTGAGTGAATGAGAACATAACATAGATAAAAAGCTCTGACTCACTCAACACCGAAGAATCCACACAATTAGTCACACACATCCGTGACAGCTAATAGTAATGTTTGCTCCTGATCAAAACAAAAGTGTGTTTTGTAATTAAAAACAGCAGGGATCGATGATGTGAAATGTTGGTGTGAAGACTGAGAGGAGATTTATCTGCGAGAGAAATGGCACAACAGTGCAGCATTATTCACTCTGAATAATAACATTTGCCTCTTCTGCTGCTGTGGGGGGCAATTCATCAGCCCTAATAAGAGCCTCCAATTCGTCTTCCACTCTTTGTTTGAATCAGTCTGATGAAAGCTGGATAAACACTATTAGCATGAACATGAAAACGGAGTATAAATACGACACAGTAACGTGTAACATAGCTGTGTGCACACAAGAGATACTATACAGCGAATTATCCAAAACTACTGTCACATAATCATTATCCACACCTCATATGCTCATAAATAATTGATGTGCATATAAGGTTTAGCATATAGCAGTATTTTATATATATATATATATATATATATATATATATATATATATATATATATATATATATATATATATATATATATATATATATATATATATATATATATAGGTGTAGGCAAAATGTAGGTTTAAAGTATAGTATAAGTCTTTATAAGCATGTTATATATAGAAAATACAGTTTTCTAATTAAATTTGGACACTTTCAGTGGGGTCCAAAAGTCTGAGAAAACCTGATTCCAAAATCTCATTTAAACCTGGAAATAAACACTATTTTATAGTGCTATACTCAAAAAAAATAAAAAAAATAAAAATGTAAACTTTTAAAATTATTTTTATTATTTTTATTTTTCCCTACACTGAAACAAATAGTGTAATATTTTATATGTTTCGTTATTTCTTAGTAAATCAGTGACAATTATGTTTTTTTTTTCTTTTTTTATAAATATTTTTTTTTTATAATTTCAATGATGAATTGTTTTTTTTTTATATAAAAGATTTCTAATAAATTTACATTAAAATATACACAATTTATGGATTCTGAACATATTAAAATAATTTCAACATTTAAAAAAATTATATTCCGCATTATTGTTAGGTCACAAATCAAATAAGTAAATTTGGGACACTGATGTGACATTTACAGCGTTTTTTTTTTTTTTATTTTAATGCATTGTCTAATATATATATACATACTGTACACACACACACACACACACACATATTTTATTCCCCTTTTAGCTAAAAAGAAAATGTCTACAGTGATTACAGTGATCTACACATTTACTAGTAAATGTAAAAAAATAATAATTAAAAAGTAATTGCAAGTAATTTTCTTATTTACCTAAAACTACAGTGTATATCAAATTTCAAGTTGCCAGCTGTTTGACATGACATGTTTTAACATCAGATGGGCTTTACTAGAAACTTTCTGCTAGACCTCATGTAGGAAGATCTCAGTCAAACATTAATCACTGGCATTACTAAACTGTCTGTACATAAAGACAGATGACAAAACGCAATTCTCATATATGGGTCAAGCACTGGCTTGCAACAACAGCTTAAATAAGATTACAGCTCCGCTGAAAGTGTTGAGATGAAAGGCCGCTTTAAGGCGACCGCTCCAGGGTAAGCCTGGTTGATTTTCTATGGATTCACAATGCATTAGAAAACTTTTTGTAAGTGTCCTTACCAGTGACTGTCTGGGACAACAAAGATGACATAAACAGATGACATGGGAATTTATCCACGGTTAAAGGGCGTTTTAGTATGGACAGTGTTTACATGGAATATGTCCTGATTATATGTAAAGCGATACCATCCAGTGTCTACTGTTCAGACTACTGCTTGGCGTAAACTGCACTTTCCCTAAATATGGTACAGTTCAATCATTTGTAAACCATTATAAGCACAAGTCATATAATTCTGTTGTGAGAAAAATTAGGTATGTTTAATTGTTATATATATATGATAAAATGAACCAAACATGAAAAATAACTAGTTTTGAACACATTAAACATTTCTATTGCCCATTTAAAATAATGATTTTGACCAGTCCCACCTAAAAGGGACAGAAAGATTTTTTGTTTTGAAAGAAATGAATGTTTTGTTGAGCAATGTTACATTAAATTGGTCAAAAGTGACAGAAAAGACAATATGTTTCTATTTCAAATAAATTCTGTTCTTTTGAGCTTTCTCGTCATCAAAAAAAAAAAAATCCTTTAAAAAGTATCACAAATTCCATAAAAATATAAAGCAGCATGACTTTTTTCAACTCTGACTTCAGCACCAAATCAGCATATTAGAATGATTTCTGAAAGATCATGTGGCATTAAAGACTAGAGTAATGATGCTGTAAATTCAGATTGGTATCATTCAGAATACATTCAAACAGATTTTGAAATGTAACATTATTATTTCACAATATTGCTGTTTTATTTTTATTTATCCCAAGATCAAATAAATGCAAGCTTGGTGACATAAGAGACTTCTTCCAAACACGTTAAAACATCTTACCAATCACAAACTTTTAAATGTTAGTAATTCATTTACCAAAAAAAAAACAGACAAGTAGTAAAATCATCTGCATTTGTCAGGCTCAAGCATTCATCCCTGTTACAAATGTTATTGCATGAAAACTATTATCAAATAAATATTTAGTTACCTTGGAATTATAAGGCTGCATCTGCCATTTTTATCCAAATTTAGTGATTCACATATTCTTATCCTATCAATGTTTTTTTTTTTTTTTTTTTTTTTTTTTTTTTTTTTTTTAAGTTATGTACATTTTGGGACCCATGTCTGAAATAGACTTCTTATTATCACCATATGGAATGCAAAAATTTGAAGCTCATTATCTCGAATCTGCCCAGAATGAAGATCGTTCAAAGATGACGATCCGATCCCAAACCAGATCATCTCTGCTGAGTGACAGCTCAATTTAGATGAATAAAATAAACAGAAAATAACACAAATCATATAATATTAACCTCCTGTGGCTGTGCGATCAACATTTTCTCGAGGTTAAGCATATGCTTTCACTGACCATTTATTGCAAGATGAAAAAATTATAATAATTGAACACTTACAACCATATTTCCTACCCTTTTTGTGGTAATTTTTCCCCATTTAGTTATTCATTTGCATTACATGTCTAGGTCTTAAAAGATTGAGAAAGCGAGGAGAGGGAAAACGAGAGGAACAGAGAGAGACATCAGAGGGAAACCCTAAGCTGATCCTGCTGTTCAAAACATGATACTTGCCCTAAAAAAAGACTGTGCCAGCACTGATGAGACAAGTAGTCCTTCCCTCTAAAGCAGTCTTCAAAGGAGCAGCTGCCTGTTTCATCTGCATAGTTCATCAGATGAACAGATTACACTCAAAATGATACAAATGGCTGAAAAAGACCAGTAATAGAGGCTTTTTAAATCAGAGTAAAACATTTTAAACATCACATTTCTACGGTTTCGATTGGATGGTTACCATTAACATTTATACTAATATTTATGTAATCTCTAAAGTTTTGGTTATAATTATACACAATGGGAATGGGAAAATGCCAAAGGAGCAGAAGTCTGTGGGTTCAAAGGGCATTACGTCTATGTGAGAAGGTCAGTTAATGTCAGGTGCACTGAACTGTAAATTCACATTACAGGGTTTTAGACGGATATCAAAGCAACTTAACTAACATGCGTTTACACATTTTTCTTTTTTTTTTTTTCATTCATTCTGTTCAATTAATGGCAAATGCGACCACGATGCCACACATATTGGAAAAATAATGAGACTGGTTTTATTTCTTAGATAGTAATTCTATGCTCTGCATTCAAGAACAAATGTGGCATCACTGTGCAGTTTTCTTTATCTTTGTTTCGATGAGATGTGATCACTTCTGTATATTTACAGGATAATGTTTATATGAAATACAGCCGGTAAGTTTATCTAACAATAAAAATTAACAAGCAATGTGAAGCTGCACTTCAAATAATACATTTAGATAATATCATATCCACTGTCTAGGGGCAAAGACAAACATCCCTAAGACACTGAGTATTGATTAGAACTTTTTGTTATATTTATATTTTATAGCTTAGCTTTATAGCTTAAATTTAAGACTAATATGACATTAGTAAAATAACTAAAAGAAAAATACAAATTAAGAAATCTATATATTGTATTTTACTTTTATTTTATTTTACTTTATTTACTTATTTTATTAGGAATTTCTATATATTTTATAATTTTTTATTTATGTCAAAGTAAATGAAAATAATAAAAGTGTATTTCTTATAACTATTTATTTGTTTTGCATATCGTGTATAATGTATACATATAAAAATGAACATTGCATTGCTACAATAAGAGGCATTTCTCTAAAACAAATGTCACTCAAAAAAAAAAAAAAAAACATATTCACCTGCTGTATCACACAGACCTGATGACCTACAGTACTCACTCTATTCACAGCTGCAGAATCAGGGGAGAATAAACAGATGATGCTGCATCTGTAGACTTGACTAATGTGTCTCTCATACAGCCAAAAAAAAAAAAAAAAAAAAAAACACTAAGACAGCAGATTCTTGATTAACCTTTTCAAATGTAATAAACAATCTACATAACAGACATTAAAGTCCATTACAACTTTTATAATAAAAACATAGTTAAATAAATAAATAAATAAATAACATTGCCTAAAGCAATTACTCTGTTTATGTTAAAAAATTTTTTTAAATAACCCACATTTGCTCAAAGCACAAGCAATAAGCCAAAGCAATTATTATCATTGTTAAATAATTATCTTCTTGTCATATGGATTACATCACACCAGGCTTTAAGGTATATACTGAACAGAACATACTGTATACAGTAGCTAAAATAAATAAATAAATAACTGGCCATTAATAATAAAACCAAACCAAAAGTAGTTGGAGTTGCTCGTGCACGTTGATGGCATGTTTTTGATCAGCGCGCGCTCACTAAAGCCCTTTTAAATACAGATGCCCCAAAATAACTGATCACACAGTAACGTCCAGCGGATGTTGATAACACTCACCCCCAGTTTCTTACTCCGAATCCTCACGTAGCCCTGCTTCACTATATCGTTGAAGTTTGAAGCCATCCTAACAGCGTCACTGTCCTCGTCCTCCGTCTCAGCTGAGAGTCCCCTCAGAAGTCAGTAAGACATTCAGTCCCCAAACAACCTGCTTCAGTCCCACCGATGCTGCTGCTGATGCTGCTCGGGCGACCGGCTCGAGCGGCTCATTCCACCCGAGAATGGGGAGACAGCGCGCGCGTCAGATGATTAAATTCAGCGAGGAGAGCAGCTTCCTGGAATGCACCATGAGAGGCCAATCAGAGGGGTGGACGCAGACTAGGCCTACTCACTTGCTTAATTGAATGAAGAATGAATGAATGAATTACATTTATTTATTTATTTATTTATTCATTTAGGGTTTTAGGGAATATGTCATTCCACTTTCACGCAGGCAAAGGAAATTTCAGTTAGATGTGGATATCAGAAATTAACAGCTGTATATATCCTAATTTACTAAGAAACAAATATATATTTCCTTAAATTCCCTACTGATGATTATTATCATTATCAATACTCCTTCTAAACTGCTTTGTGATAAGTATAAGCTTCTAGTCTGGTTCTCTATGTTATTCTTATATATATATATATATATATATATATATATATATATATATATATATATATATATATATATATTATATAAGTGACAGTGAAAGTGACATGACATTCAATGCACATACACACCGAAGTGCACACACACAGAGCAGTGAACACACACCCGGAGCAGTGGGCAGGCATTTATGCTGCTGCGCCCTGGGAGCAGTTGGGGGTTCGATGCCTTGCTCAAGGGCACCTTAAGTCGTGGTACTGAGGGTGGAAAGACTGTACATGCACTCTCCCCACCCACAATTCCTGCCGGCCCGAGACTCGAACTCACAACCCTTCGATGTGAGTATATATATATATATATATATATATATATATATATATATATATATATATATATATATATATATATATATATATATATATATATATATATATATATATATATATATATATATATAATAAAAAAGAATATATACTTTTGTTTCTGTACATTCAATTGTTAGTCCTTGTGATTTTTTTTTTTTTTATTTTAATGTAAATGTGTGATAAATTCACAGAGCAAATCTAAAGACAAAAAAAGATGAAGAATGTATTTATTTATTTATTTATTTATAAGAATGGAATTTGGTAGAATATCACTCTTAAAACTAATGTGATAAATCATTAATTGCTATAAGAGCAGGTCATATTTTCTGTAAACAACATGTATAATATGAAATATGAAAGATTGTATGAGATCGCAAGTTATTAATTCCAACATGCTCCAAATATAGTATGGATTAATTAATCTGACAAATTAAGCCATAAAAAACACAAGACTCCTACTGTTTTACATGTACTATGTAATATCTTTAATCTGTATATTTTAAGACTTAATTTTAATTCATTAGCAAAATACAGTTTCGCTTTAATATGAAAGTTATACATTTATAATAAAAGGGAACTGATAACTAGTGGATGGGAGATTTGTTTTGTTGATTGGATCCTTGGGATTAAAAGATCAAAGCAGATCAAAATCAAATGAGAGAGAGAAAAAAAAAGAAGAGGTCTGGGATGTTATATTCATACATTAGATGTAGAGCGAGTTGTAGCTCCACTGACACAAATGCTAAAAATGCATGCAAAAGCCTTCTCCTTTAATCCTGCTTTATGGAGATGCCTTTTTGCCTGTGGAAAAATGCCAAAACCCATTAGATACAGCTGATGACACAGTTACACGTGTGAGAGGGTTTTCTGCATCTCTTGTGACAATGAAAGATGTTATATGGATGAACATCAGCGAGATAGTATAATGGATTAGGCATAAAATCCATATGGATGATATAATTTGATTTCAGTAAAGAATTAGTTATACATATAAATATGTATTACTTATTATTATAAATAGTGTTTCTATTCTATTATTATAAATAGTGTCTCTGGTTATACATCAATTTCACCACCATGAGCAAAAAAAAAAAAAAAAAATATTGTAATTGGGAGCTATATAGGAAATTTGAGAGCTGTCTTTTCCCATTTGTTTATTTTCTTCTGTGGCACCATTATGCAATTGTTTTTCAATTATTTTTCCATTTCTCTTGGACATGAAAATGACATTAAAAAATTGCATTAAAATAAACTCATCCGGAGAATATTTGTCGTTTGGTCCTCACTACATTTTATATAAGGCAATCAGTGGGGGGAAATGTATCAATGGGTCAAAATGACTTTTTTTTTTTTACCTATTAAATGATAAAACATTATTTTTTAATTAAATCATTGAGAATTCATAAAACATTAAAAGCATTTCAAGCATATACAATGCCTCAAAAACACTAACATTTCTTGATCAAACTCATTTTAATATTTTAATATTTTTGCAGCCAGCAATATTAAGGTGGACATACTACAGGATATCATTATTTTATGTGAAAAGTTAGAAAATTTAGAATTATTATTAAAGTGTGTAGCCTGTGTGTATGTATGTATGTATGTGGGTATTTATTAATTGTTTTATTCTGATATTATTCATTCACTTAAGATGAGGATATCAGAAATTAAAAGCTGTATAAAAAGTAATATATTAAAACGATAAATAAATAAATAATAAAATAAATGCATGTGTACAATTTTTTTGAGAATAACTATTATGATATGTACATAAACATGAATTCAGCATGTAAGGAAAGTATGTATGCTGTACTTTCTACTGGATTGTTACACCATTTGACACTTTTAAAGTTAGTCAATTCATAATCAATCAATTCAGAGCTTTACTGGGACATTCTATAATACTTTTTTTTTTTTTTATGAAATCAACATGAATACAGATATTACATTCAAATGCATTAATGCATGCATTTGAAACCATCTATATTATATTGATCTTAATAAAGCAACGATACCTTAACATGTGTCGACCGCTGCCAACAAAACGGTTATTTATTGTCAAAAATCAGTCAGGCTCATCACTCAGCCACTCACAGCGCACTCCCTCACCTGGATTCTGATCACTAGCACCTGTTCACAGTTCAGTCAACAATTCCCTTGCAAGCCTCAGTCAGCAAGTTGTTTGATCTCATGGCTACACAGCAGAAACTTCCACTGTTATAGTGGTCGGGCAACCCAGTCAATGGAGAATTTTATCGCTCACTTCTGCAGCTGGAATGCAGCTGGAATTGAGGCATCCCTCCTCACTGCGTATCGTCAAGGCCTGGAACCAAAGCTTCGCCTCCAGCTGGCCGCATACGACGACTCACGTGGTCTGGAAATATTTATTCATCTCGCCATCAGCTCAAATTGCCTTCAGTCCTGCCTCCAGGAGTGTTCACCAGCCCGACCAACCTCACGTTATCACCGGACCGAAAACCAGAATCCTCCCGAATCTGACCCCGAACCCATGCAGACCTACACCAACCGTCTAACTCTGACTGAGCGGCAGAGGAGGCTGACCCAGGGTCTGTGCCTATACTGCGGCTCGAGTGGGCATCACATCCTGATATGTCCCCTTCGTCCTCCTTCGTACTCCACGTCTAACTTAATCTCCCATTAAGATGAACCCACTCACCACCATTGTCCAACTTACTGCTGCCCACGTCACTCTTCCAGTTACCACCCTCCTCAACTAGTTTGGAGACCCAGCAGCTGGTAACCTCGGGGGACCTCTGCTGCCAGCTCCAATTACCAACCGCCGCTACAGAAACCATCTACCAAATAGTCACCATTACAGGAAGACCATTAAAAAGGCGGCATGTCTGATATAGTGTGGGTCTGGTACAAATTACTATAGGCCTATTACATATAGAATCCATCAATTTCCTGGTTCTCGAGGGCTCTACAGTGGATGTCGTTCTGGGTCGTCCCTGGTCGGTGCAACATAATCAGATCATCTCCTGGTTGTCAGGTGAAGTCCTGCAGTTAGGTAAACAGTTTTTTTTAATATTGGTTCCCTAATCAGCTATCTCCACCCCTTAACACTACCTCCATCAAGAGTCCCTTAGAGAATCGATCCGTGGATATTTCCTACTACTTTCAAGAATTTAGTGACATGTTCTGCCCTCACGAAGCCTCACAACTGCCTCCTCACCGCCCCTGGGACTGTGCAATTGATCTGATTCCGGGTGAGCCAGTGCCTCTTGGGAAAATCTACCCTCTCTCCCTACCGGAACAGAAGGCCATGGAGTAGTACATAGAAGAGGCTCTCAATAAGGGTTACATAGTCCCATCCACATCTCCTGCTGCTTCAAGCTTTTTCTTCATGGCAAAGAAGGAAGGATGCTTGCAGCCCTGTATTGATTATCGAGCTTTAAACTAAATTACAGTCAAATTCAGATATCCTCTTCCTCTCGTCCCAGCGGCCCTTGAATAACTTCAGGGAGCCATAATATCCTCCAAACTAGATCTTCATAGTGCATATAATCTCATCAGTATCCGAAAAGGAGACGAGTGGAAAACGACATTTGTGACCCCTACTGGCCACTATGAATATAGGGTGATGCCTATGGCCTAGTCAACGCCCCTTCAGTCTTTCAGGACTTTATGCATGTAGTGCTCCCGGAGTATATAAATCCCTTCATTATAGTATACATCAATGACGTCCTCATTTACTCCCGGAGCCTGGCCGAACATCACCAACATGTCCGAATTGACCTAGCCCAGTTACGGCAATTCCAGCTCTTCCTCAAAGCTGAGAAATGCACCTTCCATCAGTCCTCAGCACATTTCTTGGGATATGTCATTGACAGCACTGGGATCCACATGGACAAGAGGAAGATCAAAGCTATTACTTCCTGGCCACTTCCATAAAAGAAATCCAACTCTTCCTAGGCTTTGCCAATTTCTACCGCCGGTTCATTAAAAACTACAGCTCAATCACCAGTCCCATCACTGACCTCCTCTGCAATAAGCCCAAGTCTCTGTCCTGAACTCCAGCTGCCACAGAAGCCTTCGCCACCCTCAAACAAGCCCTCACAAGTGCTCCTCTCCTAGTACCCCGACCCAGAGCTCCTGTTCAAGGTAGAAGTGGATGCTTCAACCACTGGAGTGGGAGCAGTCCTATCTCAGCGGCAGGGGACGTCTCCCCGACTCCACCCATGTGCCTTCTTTTCTCAGAAGCTCAGCCCGGCGGAGAGTAATTACGACATTGGAAACTGTGAGCTACTAATGATTAAACTGGCATCGGAGGAATGGCGAAACGCCTAAACCCCCACCAAGCTAGATGGGCTTTATTCTTTACAAGATTCCATTTCACCATCTCCTATAGACCCGGTCCTCAATGTTACAGCTGATGCATTATCCCAAATTCATACTTCAGAGGAAAGTGTGGATAAGCCAGAGACCATAATACCTACACATTTCCAGTCCGATTCAGTGGACCTCTCTGCCAAGTCGCCACCGAAGTCCCTCCTCCTGCTCCGCTGGGCTGTCCCCCCAGATTCAGGTATGTCCCACGGACACAATTCACCCCGCTTATTCATACCACCCATACCTCCTTAGGCACTGTCCACCTTGGGCTGACCCAGCTCTCTCGCTGCTGAAAGACCGCTTCTGGTGGCCCAATATGGCAGGAGATGTCAGGAGATTTATCTGGGGTTGTACCAAATGTGCCATCTCTAAGAGTCCCAGTCATCTTCCTGGTCATTGTTGATAGATTCTCTAAATTCTGTGAGCTTATTCCCCTACAGGGTCTAACCACTGCCCTAGAAACCGTGGAGCTGTCAATTGGGGTTTTCACCAATTTGGCATCCCTGAGGACATTGTGTCAGACTGTGGATCCCAATTCATATACCGTGTATGGAAGTCCTCTTTCTCACTCCTAGGTGTGACTGTAAGCCTCTCCTCCAGATACCACCCACAATCCAATGGTCAAACTGAGCGGAAGATACAGGAAGTAGATCGCTTCCTCGGGACCTTCTGCCATGGCCACCAGGACTTCTGGAACCAGTTGCTGGGCTGGGCTGAGTACACCCTGAATTCTCTCCGTCAACCATCCACGGGCCTTAAACCATTCCAATGCTTACTTGGTTACCAGCCCCCTCTCTTCCCCTGGTCAGGAGACCCCCTCCGGTATTCCTGCAGTCGACTACTCATTGCAGGAGAGCGAGAGAGTATGGGACGTGGCTCACCATCACGTCCAATGGGCAGTGTGCAGACAAAAGATGGCAGCCGACCTTCGCTGAACACCTACTCCCACCTACCAACCGAGGCAGAAGGTTTGGTTGTCCACTCGCGACATCAGGCTGCGCCTGCCCTGCAGGAAACTTAGTCCCAGATTCATCTGCCCCTTCTCCATCCAGAAACAGATCAACCCTGTCACCTACAGACTCCAACTCCCTCCTCAATACAAAATTCAACCCACTTTCCATGTCTCACTATTAAAACCTTTTCACCCTCCTGTCTCCATAGAGCCTGACCAGACAGAGGAACCCTCTCTCCCATTGCTTCTGGAAGAGGGATC
>NC_068391.1:22663991-22711636 GCF_023724105.1 Carassius gibelio
TTGCCGTATCTACACAAAATGGCTGTGTGATAAGGAGTGCGCTGGGCAACTCTCCTGCAGCTTATTACAAAGTGTTGTCATACTTGCAAAGACGGGAAAATTTGCCTCTAAATGTAAAACGTCAATCACTAATAATTGTGCAAATGTTAATTTTGCAAATATATTCCGTGGTGGCCTTAGTTATCATTATTTAAGCAACAAAGTATGAGAGGTGGATAAAAAAAGATAATTTATATCACCAAAAAAAATCCTCAAGAAAACACTGAAAACTTTTAAATAATGTAACTTCATACTTAAATTTTTTTTTGTCTCCTCAGCAGTGACTTTAAATTTTTTTTGTCTCCTCAGCAGTGACTTTACATTTTTTTTGTCTCCTCAGCAGTGACTTTTTTAATTCTCTTAAAGCCAGACTGTCTGTTTAGCAGCTGATGGAAAAAAGGGAATTTTTGGTGCTTTTGTTCTTGCACACATTATATATATACACACACATTTTATAAAATATAATAAAAATACTCCTGAGTTTAAATGTCTTTCTAACTATGTATGTACAAACTAAACCACCTTGGTCCTGTAACAGTCCTGAATATGAAACCGTTGCTACATCATCCGGTTCTGTAGGTGGCACTATCACAAAAATCTAGGGTCCTTTAAACGGGGGCCCATAGCTAGGGTCATAAAACTGCAGTCTCCGATTGTGCAGGAACATACTATTCAGGGAACACCAAGTTCAACAAAATTAACCGAACATGGCATCACACGTTAGTGATACGTGGGTCAGATTTTTTTCCAACCCGCGGGTCCTGCTTTTATGAAAATATTTGGCCCGCCCCACAAATAAAGTAACATTTATTTACCCACCCTGACTTGCGGGGTCCGCGGGTTATGAGATGACCCATGCATCGGGGACATCAGGCAAGTTTTGTTGCTGCATAGACCTTCGTATTGTAACCTTATCAAAGAACCTAATAAAATATCAAAATATATATTCCAAATATTAATTTTTTTTTTTTATGACCCTCCCCGCAAATAAAGTGCCAATTTCCTTGGGTTATGAGACTAAGTTTAAAAAAAAAGAATTTTTTAATTTAATAAAAATGCATTTAATAAAAAAGCTTTTCTGAAAAAAAACATTAACAGTTATTTAAAATATTTAATTTAATAATTTATTTGGCTTTATATTTGTTAATTATATCTGTCTCATTTAACAGGTAGGGGACAAGTACACCGTTTGAAAATACATTTTTAACATTCAAAGACATATATTGTCTTGATGTTATCATGAGTTGACGCACATTAAATTAATAAAAAAAAGAAAAACGCATAGGCCTACTCTAATCGGGGCTAAACTTAAAATAAATATATTAATAAAAGTAAAATAATTCCAAGGTACAAAAATGTACCTTTTAGATCTGAATCTGAAAGGTTGTACCTGTGTACCTTAAAGTGTACCATTATATTTTGTGTACCCCTAGGAACAAAACTTTACTTTCGAATATAGATAGTTCGGGGGACAGAAAAATGTTTTCCCATTCTCACATGCTGCTTCCTGTCAGACAGAAGGTCTATGATCCACCTACAGGTGGAATCAGGCACATTCAGCTTACAGAGCTTGTCCGGATGCAGTGCTGGTATGATTGTATTGAACGCCGAGCTGAAGTCCACAAACAAGATCCTGGTGTAGGTTCCTGAGGAGTCCAGGTGCTGAAGGATAGAGTGGAGGGCCATGTTTACTGTGTCATCTTCAGACCTGGGCAAACTAGGCAAACTGCAGGGGGTCCAGGAGAAGGTGCTCGAATAACTTCATTACTACACTGCTGTGCAAAGGCAAACGACCGTAACTTTGATTTTATATAAATAATGGGACATCTCAACCGTAACTTCAAAAAGCCCTGGAGAAACCAAGGCAGAACACCGTATAACACCAGTTACCACTCTTTTACTTTGTTTTGAATGCTCAAATTGAGTTACTGTGTTCTGAATTTGTTTAGCCATGTGTCAATATGCAGTTTCATAACAAGGTTCGGGAGGAGCACGTCAGATACTTAGCCTAATTAACACAGGTGGAGCCACTTAATATAATCAACCTTAGGGTATAAATACAGCTGAATTAGCCTACCTGTCTCCACTGATGGTTTGTCAGCATCCCGGTTCGCTCTGTCTGCCATCTTATCACAGACCCAATTTTTCTTCCACCAAGGAGATCCGTACTGGGGATTTTTCAGATCTGCTACTTTTGCTGATACCCATGATCATTAAACACGGCCGCTGAGCACCATCAAACGTTGTCGCGACAGCTGCTCTTTTTGCCAAGCCACACGTCTTGGCCAATAGACCATGCAAAGCTCGAGCTTGCCTCGCTTAACACCATGATTGATCCGATCAAGACCGGGCTCTCCTCGAGTGCTGGAATCACACTTCAGTTCTTACCCACCGCGGCTCAGCCTGTCGCAGCGGCTTTTCCGACCGAGACGTAGTTTGAGGCTGCCTCCTCTAGCGGCGTAATCAATACATTTTCAGGTGAAGACGCTAAATACAGATTCGCAACTAGAAAGTAGTGCGGCAGCTGCGTGGAGTTCTGATCACATACGTTGTCTCGCAGCGCGCCGTCTTTTAAGGGGCCGTTCACTTATCACGTCATTTCCAATGTAGGCGCGCGATAAGCGCGCTCATAATGGAAGCGGCGCGATGCGCGTCGCGACTCACTCTTTTTTCCAGGCAAGAATATCAGACCTGAACCAGGAAGTTGGTCACCAGATCACACGGTAACCAGTTAAATCGTAACCGGAGAGCGCCAAGATGTTTTCCTCTGAGGTGCTCGCGCATCGCAGTTGTGCTGCCGTGGTACACCATATCGGTTTTGCAAGGTGAACAAAGGGCCATTTTATTTGTCCTCTTTTTAAAGTATTCCCATACAGTGGTCTCTGTTTTCGTGAAAGACTGCAACTTTCTTCATTCCCAGTATGCCGTTAAGCGAGATGTAAACAAACCATGTGACGCGTCGACGCATTTCACGCACGTCGACGTAATCGATGACGTCGACGCGTTGTTGCAGCACTGCGAGGTCAGAATTACCAATATTTCGTTAACTTTAACATTATTCATCAAACACAATTTATGTAAAATGGTGGTTTATAATAATTATGGAAGAAATAATTATTAAACCATTATTTATTTGATTAGCCCCATAAAACCTACGGTTTTACTTGGGGGTCATCTGATTTGTGACGATGTATTCATACATTATATTCATTAAAATCATTAATTTTACCATGGTGAACATGCCAAGGTAACAGTTGCTGCACGACCAGTTTAAAAGTTCTGCACGACTGCCTAGAGGGAGAAATATGACAATCGTGTCCAAATGTCGTGTGCCATGGAAGGTGGCTTAAAGTTTGTTAAATGAGGTTATGACATAGTTCTGTTGGATGAGGATGCCAATTTTTACCACGAAGCCAAGGCTTTTTTCCCATAGTCGTCATCCACACTGAAATGTCCAAAGATATTATCTGCCTTACCGTGCATGTTTAAACCTCACACAGACATAAGTTTCATGCAATTAGTCTGGCAGGATCAATTTATTTAGGGATATATTTCACCATTTACTGGCGTGATCGCTTAGAATTTATCTAATACACCACTACCCTCGTTTTGCCGCAGGACAGCAAGTGTGAGTAAAAAAAATTCTGTTGTCTTTCTAGGTCTATAATATTGAAAAGCATGCAAGTAAATATCTTTAGAAACTGCTTGGAAGTAAATAGCACATAACTGCAATTTATGTCATTGCCATAATCAAATCTCTTGGTATGTTTTACAAGACTAAATGATGTACATTGTTTTCAGAAGCCTCTGTTTCTAAAGTCTATACTACCATGTGAAACCAGTGTTTCAAATTTACCAGTTTTGGAGGCTGCTTAAAAAGGCTGGAAGGCCAAAACAAGAGGAATGATGCTTTTCCAACAGGAACGTACTAATGTGGACAAAGGCTTAAGGAATTGTCAAATTAGGGAACCAATCACTAAGCTGGCAACACAGTAGACTATGCATTAATTTTTTGGTTGCCCCATCAAATGTTACTAACCTGTCTACTCTTCCCACAGCCAAGGAGGGGGAAGATGGGCCTAGTGGTTAGAGAGTTTGACCCCTAACCCTAGGGTTGTGGGTTCGAATCTCGGGCTGGCAATACCATGATCGTGGTGTCCTTGAGCAAGGCACCGAACCCCCAACTGCTCCCCGGGCGCTGCAGCATAAATGGTTGCCCACTGCTCCGGGGGTGTGTTCATGGCGTGTATCTCTCCTCTTCTTCTCATGCTCCCCTTTACTTATCTGTTTTCCGTATCTCCTCACTGCCGCAGCAGTGTCTGCTCCTGCAGGAGCCTTTTCTGTATCTCCCCACTGCCGCAGCAGTGTCTGCTCCTGCAGGAGCCTTCTCTGTATCTCCCCACTGCCACAGCAGTGTCTGCTCCCGCAGTAGCCTTTTCTGTATCTGCCGCAGCAGTGTCTGCTCCCGCAGGAGCCTTTTCTGTATCTCCTCAAATCCTTTTTCATCATTCAATGGGTCGTTGGTTCTCTTCTGGCAAAAGTCGACATCACCTCCGCTTCCAAGTTATGCCTATTCATCCTAGGTGGTCGTGATAGTATTACGTACCAATTATAGTCAAGACGATATTAGACTCATTCTCCTATTATTGTATTTTATTATCATTATTAGGCGGCCACTACAATTCAGCTACCAAACTGCTCCATTATTTCATTTCACGCTTGCCCATGCTTGCAAGGATGATTCGAGCCTGTAGGCGATGAAGAAGTCTCAATCCGCAAACAGACGTACATCGTCTGCAGATACAAGGTATTTCATTGCACCGTAACAAGTAATCTGGTATGCGCAATATTTTACACAAGCCTCACTAACTAAGTTTAATGCCTCCGTTATGTTAGAATGCATCTCATTCTTTTGTTTCCGTGGCGTTGTGTCGGTCTCATCATGAGGCGCATGGTCCGGACCACGTACGACCAATGCATCAGTTTCAACTAAACCTTACTCCAAATATATTTACCGGTTTTGAATACTATATTTAACATGTTCGTTTACGTCCATATTAGGGTTTAATTGTTGAACTTTAAATGAAATCCTCTATTGTTTTACCATTGACCGATTTCCAGATCATTTAGATAGATAACTTCCGTGTGCAGATGCAGCAAATTTTTCACAAGACAAGCGAGATGATCGTAGTACCCGATTACATGAACTAGCTGTTTTAAATATAATGAATTCATATTTAACATCAGTTTATCAGTGCATCTGAAAGTATATTCTTTTAGACTATCGGTGACTCCATAGGCTCTCTTTCTTTCACCCACATGGTTTAAAACAGCAAAAAGTCAAGCCATGACAAGAACAGAGTCTCTGTCTTCCTCTACCCAAGCATGATTACATACATATACGTATCGTCAATCTCACGCACTGACAAGATGACGATTGACAATGGCCATATCGCTGATTAATGGCACTCATCCGAGGTACACTGGCACAGGGTTACTGAAATTCTATTTATTTTTTGTACACTTAAATTTTCAAATACATTGACTGCACCAAGATTTTCTGACTTTATATCGGAAGCAGCTCATTGGATTCGTTAAACAATTATGCAGTAATCGTCAGAGCATCTACCCTTTAGACAACCAAATTGTTCTTAGTATTGAACCCTGTCAGGCACTGCAAGAGTGCTTCCGGCTTGATCCAAACTTTGCCTTTTCCATGTTTAAAAAAAAAAAAAAAAAAAAAAAAAAAAAAAAGTGAAAAAAAACCCTCCTTCACTGTCTGGCCCAATACTGGCCATACAACTTTACCTTTCTTTCTTACGTTCGGAGAGGCTTTCCCGTCTGATGCCGCGAGTAATTACCTCCCATCAGACGTCGGTGAGAGCTTCCCGCCTAGACCACATTACTTTTCCTTTCTACGGTCGGCGAGGCTTACCCATTCGACACCGTGAGTATTGAGCTCCCGTCAGATGGTTGCGAAGTCTCCCGGCCAGACAACTTTTTTCATCCTTTGGTCTAAAAGGCTTACCCATCCAATGCCGTCAGTATTAAGCTCCCTCGGGATGCTGGCGCGAGCCTCCAGGCCACACACCCTTACCTTTTCCTCCTATAGTCAGCGAGGCTTATCCGTTCGATGCCTTGAGTATTGAGCTCCCATCGGACGCCGGCAAGAGCCTCCTGGCAACACAACTTTACCTTTCCGTCTTACGTCCGGAGAGGCTTATCCGTTCGATGCCTTGAGTATTGAGCTCCCATCGGACGTCGGCGAGAGCCTCCCAGCTTGACAACCTTACCTTTTCCTTTCTACAGTTGGCGAGACTTATCCATTCGGTGCCTTGAGTATTGAGCTCCCATCGGACGTCGGCGAGAGTCTCCCAGCCACTTAAACTTTACTTTTCCATGCTACGGTCGGGGAGGCTTACCCGTTCGATGCCTTGAGTATTGAGCTCCCATCGGACATCGGCGAGAGTCTCACGGTCACCTAAACTTTCGTTCCTGTTTGACGGGTGGCGGTGCTCGCATACGATGACAAGAGTCTCCACTTCCCGCCAAACTCTGTCCAAATCTTTTCCCCCCCGTCTGGTGAGGCTTACCCGTTCGATGTTCTGAGTCCTGATCTCCCATCGGATGCTGTGAGAGCCCGCGCAGTCGGGTTTTCCTTCTCCCGCTCCCCGGCCGGTGAGGCTTACCCGTCTGACGCCGTTGAGTATTGTGCTCGTGTCAGATGTAGGCGAGAGTGCTCCCGGTTGGGTTTTCTTTTCTTGTTGCCCACAAACAGGTCTTATCCATCCGATGCCGTGAGTATTGATCTCCCGTTGGGTGTTGCAAGAGTCCTCTTTGTCGGCAGCCCAAAGCTGTTTATCTGCTCAAACCGAGAGGACTTACACGTCCGTCGTCCTGAGTCTTGATCTCCAGTCGGAGGCTTCATGGGTCCTCTCGGTTAGGTATCTGCCCTGGTTGCCCACTGACTAGCAGGGGCTCATCAGCCAGTAGGGCCCGTACGCCAACACCGTTACCTATTCCGGTCGAGACAACTCGGGCCCTCCTGGTCGGGCAATCCAATCACGTCGCTCCTCCGCTATCGGCCGGTGGGGCTCATCCGTTCCAATGCAGTGAGGTGCTCCGGTTGTGCAACGGCTTGAACCCCCCCGACCGGGCGCCCTAAATCACATAGTCCGACACAAGCAGCCGGTGGGGCCCATTTCTCCAATAGGTAAAGTTGCAATCACTGGAGTACATATAGGCCCTTCCAACCTGCTTTTTAAATATCAGTCCCCGCCAGATGTCAAAGCTATTGTGGGGGGTCCTTAGTCTGGCGGCTGTCCTTTCCGCTATTGCTTTTTGGGGGGTACTCTAGGTTCGGACCATTCCCGAGCTCGGAGCCCCTGCCCCGAACAGCACGCCAAATATGCACTATAATACTTCAGCTAATTAATTTATACCCTAACCTTAGGGTATAAATACAGCTGAATTAGCCTACCTGTCTCCATTGATGGTTTGTCAGCATCCCCCCTCCATCCCCATCTCCTCCACTAGAGTCCACTAATTGCATGTTTATATTAATACATTTACTTACATATTTGGGGGACCTTTAATCTATATTCTATTCTGCACTCAAGCACACACCAAGCTTGTTAGTGAAAACAATGGAAAAAAAATAATGAATGTGTTGTAAAACCAGAAAAGACATTTTAATTATTTATTATAGACATTTTACACTTTTACATATACGGGGGGGTACTCTAGGTTCGGGCCATTCCCGAGCTCGGAGCCCCTGCCCCGGACAGCACGCCAAATATGCACTATAATACTTCAGCTAATTATATGTAAGTGTGAACTCGTGAAATGAGGTTATGCTGCCAGTTTTGGAGTTATACGGTGTATACAGTAGCTAGCATGATCAACCATAAAATCAGTAGCCCATAACAGTTCGCGATTAAACCCATGTCCTACCTTTTCTTGTAACCCAATAAAATCAATTCATGTCAATGAACGTCATCGGAAATGTTTAGTCCACAAGCATTCTGGGCATTATTCACACTTGCTGGCATTCACTTCTATCCACAAGTTGTTATTTTAGTTTAATAAGCCAATTACTAATTGAGTCACCTTAATACAGTCACATTACTATATGCAATATCCTATATGAGATAGTCCATGATCACTAGATTTTATACAGGTGTTACTATAATGATTTTGTAAATAATGATCTACAACCAAATATTGATAATGTGGAAGTTAATGCCTTTTGTCTTGGTATGACTTCTCATGTTTTGCAGACAATGCAAAGACAGAACACATTAACTTCAAAATAGGGGTAAAAAACAATTTTGTAATGTAGATAAGTTTCATTACCAAAACATCTAATTGTTACATTTCCAGTGTCCTACCTATAATTAATTTGGCTGGACAAGTAAAAAAAACTTTAAAGTTGTTTTTCTCAGTTTCACATTCTTGCGAGTTAAGGTGTTGTTTCTCTGTAGGGCAGTACTGATGTCAGGGCGTCAGGTCTGTAGTCATTTAGACTTGTGAGCCTGGATTTTATGGGCACAGGGTTTGATGGGGGTGGTCTTGGAGCAGGCTGACACATGGCAGATCTCCAAAGAGGTGTTAAAAATGTCTGTAAACTCTGGAGACAGCTGGTCAGCACATTACTTCAGGGTGGATGGAAAAACAGAGTCTGGTCCGGCTGCTTTCCAAGGATGCTGTTGTAGTTTCTCAGAATCTGCGGTCACTGCCTTGCTAAACTTGTACTTTGACTCTTTAAACCTGATTTTATCCCCACTTTTAAATGCAGCCTCCTTCTCTAGCCTTAGCTGTCTGAATGTAGCTGTGAACCAGGGTTTGTCATTGTTGTAACTCACCGTGATGAAGCTAATCTATGTCACAACCTCTGTATCCTCATCCAGGTTGTTGGTGTCATTCCTGAATACATCCCTGTCAGTACAATCCAACCATACTTGAAGATTCCCCACAGATTCTCTCCTCCACTGCTTTGAAATCCCCAATACTGTTCTGGAAAGCTTTAATTTCTGCCTGTATGCAGGAATCAGATGGACCATGACATGGTCAGAGTGACCCATTGAAGCTTGTGGGACGGCGCACATCTTCAAAGTGGATTTACATACACCATAAACATCTTAAAGACCAATTACTAAATGTCTATTTGATATCTGAAAGGAAAAGCTCTGATAAGTATTGCAGATGAGCCCATAACAACATGAAACTACACTGGAGTGAATAATGTATGTGTGCTGTCATGTAGAATACTCACTTTTCTCAACATTTCTAATAGGACAGGGAGCATCACAAATGGGTGGGACTTTCACTGACTCATTTAATGATAAATCAATGAGTGTGTGGATCTTTACCATTATAGGCTGGTTGTTTTCACACACTGCGGCCACACAACTGTGTTCAAACACCTTATGATTTTTGCATTCTATGGGACCTTTAAGGTTTTCAACAAGCCTATCTTGGTTGATATAGTACCCTCGATCCACTGCCAATTGAAATAGTGTGAACAGATGTTTAATCATGAAACATTTTGTACATAATTCAAGAGATTAAAAAATACAGGGTTTTCACATCAATAATAATAAAAAATCGTTAACGATTAAACTGTGCGACACATCAATAGCGTTCAAAATATATGTCAGTATTTCACAATCTGCTCAGTTACTGGGATTTTCATTCACAACCATTTCTAGGGTTTACAAAGAATGGCGTGAAAAGGGAAAAACATCCAGTATGTGGCAGTCCTGTGGGCGAAAATGCCTTGTTGATGCTAGAGGTCAGAGGAGAATGGGCCGACTGATTCAAGCTGATCGAAGAACAACTTTGACTGAAATAACCACTCGTTAAAACAGAGCTATGCAGCAAAGCATTTGTGAAGCCACAACACGCACAACCTTGAGGTGGATGGGCTACAAAAGCAGAAGACCCCACCAGGTACCACTCATCTCCACTACAAATAGGAAAAAGAGGCTACAATTTGCACGAGCTCCCCAAATTTGGACAGTTGAAGACTGGAAAAAATGTTGCCTCTCGATTTCTGTTGAGATATTCAGATGGTAGAGTCAGAAATTGGCGTAAACAGAATGAGAACATGGATCCATCATGCCTTGTTACCACTGTGCAGGCTGCTGGTGGTGGCGGCATGGTGTGGGGCATGTTTTCTTGGGACACTTTAGGCCCCTTAGTGCCAATTGGGCATCGTTTAAATGCCATGGCCTACCTGAGCATTGTTTCTGACCACGTCCATCCCTTTATGACCACCATGTACCCATCCTCTGATGGCTACTTCCAGCAGGATAATGCACCATGTCACAAAGCTCGAATCATTTCAGATTGGTTTCTTGAACATGACAATGAGTTCACTGTACTAAAACGGCCCCCACAGTCACCAGATCTCAACCCAACAGAGCATCTTTGGGATGTGGTGGAAAAGGAGCTTCATGCCCTGGATGTGCATCCCACAAATCTCCATCAACTGCAAGATGCGATCCTATCAATATGGGCCAACATTTCTAAAGAATGCTTTCAGCAGCTTGTTGAATCAATGCCACGTAGAATTAAGGCAGTTCTGAAGGAGAGAGGGGGTCAAACACAGTATTAGTATGGTATTCCTAATAATCCTTTAGGTGATTGTAGGTAATAAGCATGGCCTAAATCCAACAATCAGGTATTTTGAACATTGTTTTTGCAATGATTCTTGAGATGTTTCCAGACTGTGAACCTTTCCACATTCATGACATAAATTACAGTTCTTTCATATGTGAAAATTCATGTGGTTCATAAGTGCTGCTTTATTTTTGAAACCCTGTCCACAGTGACCACATGTAAACGGCTTTTCTGCTGTATGAGTTCTCATGTGCTTGTTAAGGTTTCCTTTTCGGGTAAAACTTCTTCCACACTGCTGGCAGGTGAAAGGCTTCTCTCCAGTGTGAATTCTTATGTGCTCTTCAAGGTGATGTTTGTAATTGAATCCCTTTCCACACGAAGTGCATCTGTAGGGTTGATCTCCAGAGTGAATTCTCATGTGGTCTATATAGGTCCGTTTTTGACTGAGACTCTTTCCACACTCAGAACATGTGTAGGTTTTCTCTTTATGAGATTTCATATGGACTTTAAGGTTTTGATCTTGATCAAAACTCTTTCCACACTGTTGGCAGGTGTAACGCTGCACTACATTGTGAATACTAAGGTGTCTGTTAAAGCTTCCTTTGTGAGTGAAAGTTGTTCCACACTGTTGGCAGGTGAAAAGACTCTCTTCAGTGTGAATTGTCATGTGGTAATTAAGGTTTCTTTTCTGACTGAAACGTCTTCCACAGTGTTGGCATTTGTAAGGCTTCTTTCTGGTGTGAACACTCATGTGGAGTCTAAAGTTTCCAAGTTGAGTAAAACTCTTTCCACACTGAGGACATGTGTAAGGCTTCTCTCCAGTGTGAATT
This sequence comes from Carassius gibelio, assembly GCF_023724105.1. Taxonomy (NCBI): domain Eukaryota; kingdom Metazoa; phylum Chordata; class Actinopteri; order Cypriniformes; family Cyprinidae; genus Carassius; species Carassius gibelio. Next base: position 22,675,484 of record NC_068391.1, read on the forward strand.
CTAACATGTATTTTAAGATAATCTTTTTTACTGAAATGTTTTCCACACTGTTGGCAGCCATAAGGCTTCTCTCCTGTGTGAACTCTCATGTGTGTTTTGATCTTTGCTTTTTGACTGAAACTCTTTCCACACTGTTGGCAGAAGTGTCGTCTTCTTGTATTTTGTGCCTTTTTTCTTGAGGAAGACTTGTCAGTCTGTGAGCAGCCAAAATGTTTTTCTCCACTTATGAAATAATGATCTTTCTCTTCCATATCATTCAGTTCTTGACGGTCCTCTTTCAGCACCATCAGATCTAAGGCAAAAAGACAAATACAAATTTGTAACTCTACAATCAAACTAAAAATTCTTCAAATAGTAATCCCATGTAATAATTAAAAAAAAACTGTTTTTGTAAGGGAGTCAAGTAATTTTTATTTTTAAAGCACATTTAACAACAACGGCATTGCACCAAAGTGTTATAAATTTAAAACAAGGCAGATAACACAGTTACTACAAGACAACAACTTTTCGAGGTCAGATCACGTTCTTACCACAAACAAATCTCTCCAGAGTTTGTTTGAAAGCGTACTGAGACCACCTCTTCAAGCAGGTCTCGGTACGCTTGTTTGGTCCACACTGAAGTGCGATTGCTGCTTACTCATCTGCCCAAATGAACCGCACTAAAGGGGGAAACTAACTCTGGTACGATTCAACTGAACTAAATGAGGCAGTCAAATGATGTCATGCCGCATGGTTGCTGTTTCTGTGTGGAGATGTTAAAAAAAATCATGATATATATATATATATCCAAGTCCTGATTGGGAGGTTACGTCTGATTCCGATCAGGTCTGAAACAACGTGATCGGGCCCAATTTCCGATCATGTGATCGGATCTGGACATCCCTGATTGTAACTGAACTTTAAAATGAATCTAGAATGAAACAGCACTGCTTTTTCCCCAAATACACATGACCGGAAGGAGCAAAATTGGTCAATTGTGGCACAATAAAAGCTCTGTTGCTTTCAATCCGTGTGTCACTCGTTCAGTGGCCTCGTTTCACTGCGACAGCTTTCAACCTGGCTTCACTCTACTACGTTAATAAATCATTAGCTCATCCATGAACATAATTTCTGCCCGAGTCCCATTGGATTGCGTCAGCTGTGGGGATGAAAACCACAACTCCCATAATTCTACACTCTTTGTTTATTTTGAATACAGGCCCTCCAGCGGCGAAGTATTACATATTGTGCCTTTAAGCAATTAGTCCACTAATTGCATGTTTATATTAATAACATTTACTTACATATTTGGGGGACCTTTAATCTATATTCTATTCTGCACTCAAGCACACACCAAGCTTGTTAGTGAAAACAATGGAAAAAAAATAATGAATGTGTTGTAAAACCAGAAAAGACATTTTAATTATTTATTATAAAAATTGTGTTTTCTGAGTCAGAGCTCATTTTCCAATTCCCCTAGAGATAAACAGAGTATTATCCATTCAGCCGATCTCTGGTCTGGCCAAAAGCACTTTTAGCTTAGCATAGATCATTGAATCTGATTAGACTATTAGCATCTGCCTCAAAAAGGAAATTTTCTATTTAAAACTTGACTCTTCTGTAGTTACATCGTGTACTAAGACTGATATGGCTGGGAACTATACGATCAGGCCATCCTTAAAAATAATAAACCCGACTGACCCTGTCAATTTAGGAATGACTTTATTTAATTTTTTTTAAATATTTTTTTTTTTGCTTTTAGTCCGCCCGACTTGCCAGTTGTACATTTGCATTAAGACAGACCAATTTTTTTTTTTATAAACTCTTTAAACAACTAATACAAAAGCAATAAAATAGTATTAATTCTATTTTAGTAAGTACTGTAAATATATAAATTGCCTAGGCCTACATACAAACGAAGACTACATTCTTTTATAAAAAAATAAAAATAAAAAAAAAATAAAAACTGTGTCATCTATGTCTACACAGATGTCACACTATGGCCTGTGCATTTGCTTCGTCTCATTCACTGTAAGAGTCAACGGTTCGCGTTTGGTAATGATGGCTGCGGTTGCAGGAAACAAAATGTTTGCGGTCACCGTTCAAAGTCATACGGGTTCGGGCACCATAATAAATCTAAAAAATTAGTTAAAACAGCTCTACACCGATTTAACTTGGCACGAAGTTCTGGAAAAACTGTGCCCAGATCTTTTCCTATCCCTTCTCCCGTCTAGTCTAAAACCGTGTCCCTGTTGACTGTCACTTTATGTTCGAGAATCTATTGCATGAATCGATTGGACCAACCAACACAACTTTCGAAAACGAAAAAAGGAAATTGATTTTAACGACCTTCTCTTGGAGCGCGTCCAGGTTTTTTTTCTTTTTTTGGAGAACGCGTCACACAGCAGCTGCAGCTTCGGACACACAGTCCACTCTGCTTATTGTTTTTCGAGAATGTTGCACTCCTGTTTGTCATTGTGCACGTAACTTCACGCCAATAAATCATCCGAAATATTGGTATTTACCAATATATTGAATCTTTACATTCGCCTGTTGTCCATGGATTTACCAATATTTGGTATTTTACAATCGATTCAATGCCTGGCCTAGTGGTTAGAGAGTTTGACTCCTAACCCTAGGGTTGTAGGTTCGAGTCTCGGGCCGGCAATACTATCTCTGGAAATGGGCCTACATTTCGCTCGCTTCATTTGGCTTGCTCAGCTAAATATGTCTTTAGGCGTGTGGTTGCGTGTCAATGCACCCAGTGAGTTCACACACACGTGTTTTCTCCTTCTTTCTTTTTTTACTCGTGCAGTTGCGCTTTGAGGCGTCTGTCGTTGCGAAGCATCCATCAGCTGTGATATCCGTTACAACAAGGACATTTCAGCAATGGATTTCCACCACCAAAAAGCCCTTGTTGTAACTCTGCTAACAAGATTTATTTTCGAAGAAAAATAAAAAAACTCTGCAGTGTTTCACCCCGAAGGAAGCTGATTGAGTTGGTTCTTTTCACATGAACTGGTGCGCTTGCGTCATTCTGAAACGCTGTTGCTTTTAACTCGAAAAAACGAGCGCGTTGCGAGCGCGTCGCTTCCATTATGAGCACGAATATACCGCATTTTAAATAACTTGAGCGCCAAAAAAACGCGATATGTGAACGACTCCTAACTGGCATATAAACATAACATACAAAATTAATACATTTTAAGCCACACAAAGTCAACATGTTGGTATTTCTTGCTCTGATTCTGCCATAAAATACAATAAAAGTTTATTGATCTTTGAAAAGGTGTACCTGCGTTATTATGCCATTATCGTTATATTAGTTGAAACTGGTCTTAGAACGACAATATTACCGTTTATCGTGATAATTTCTTGGACAATTTATCGTCCAGCAAAATTTGTTATCGTGACAGTCCTACAGACAAGTGTACAAAAACATATGGCAAATAAATATCTAAAGCATATGTAAAGAACAAAATAGTTCAGCTTTGAGAATGAAAACCAACCTGTTTGTTCCTCAGTGTCTTCTTGTTTGACTCTGAATGTTTCTTCAGTCTTCATATCTTTACTCTCCTCTTTAATAAGCATAATCTTTGTTTGTTCCTCAGTGTCTTCTTGTTTGACTCTGAATGTTTCTTCAATCTTCACGTCTTTACTCTCCTCTTTAATAAACTCCATCTTTATAATAGTGTCACTTGGATCTCAGTCGCTTCAGCTGGAGTTTTTCTGTGTGTTTGGGCACTTTGTCCTGTTTAAGATCAGAATAATTAACAGTAAGAAAGATAAATGCAAACTTAATCTCTGGGAGTGTCTCAATCAGATCCTAGTTCAGTAGTCAGTCAGGGTGAGAGTTAATGTACTTAAATGACCTGGGGCCCGTTTCAGAAAGGAGGTTAAGTGAAACTTGTGTAGACCCTGAAATAAGGGAAACTGGGTTTTCTGTATCAGAACGGTAGGTTTGTCAAAGCCGAGAAAGCAGGGTACGTCAAGACTGTTTCTGAAAGAGAGGTAACTTGTACCATGGTAATTTACTCTGAACCTAACCAGTTTTCTCCGGTAATCCCAGTTTCTTTCAGTCTACTTCCCATTTTTATAGTCGAAGCAATGTTTAAATACCGTATTCATTCATTCATTCATTCTGCAATATATATATATATATATATATATATATATATATATATATATATATATATATATATATATATATATATGAGTCATTCCACGAAACCGGTACAATTTGAGTCCCTCTGACCTTTTCAAGTGTATTTTATCTATTGGGTCACCAAAATCTATTTTTAAAAGTTTTTTGTATCAATTGAAATGTCTCATTTAATTAAGTTTGAAAACATGATATACATTTTATTTAATTATTACAAATTATCTTGTTTTTTTCAGTTGACACCACCTATTTTGTCATGTCCCTCGTGGCCTTCAATGAAAGTGTACTTGGAATATGAACAATAAAATAAAATAAAAGTCCATACATTTTGCCTTTCCCATAAATATCTATCTGTGCTTATTTGCTGTTAATTATTTTTTTCTAAGTAAGTTCATGATTATTCATTAAAATTACATTATTTAGTACTGTCCCTCAGTAACCGCTCAACCCCGTTACGCACATCATTCTCCCCCCATAAAAATAATTAACTGATCCTTATGTGGCATCAATAACAGGAAGTGACATCATTGAAGTCTTCTGACCAACATTGTGAGCAAACACAGGCAAGTTACCACCATCTTTTATAATTATAACTTATTTATATTGTGATATTGTTGTTGTCAAGCTTAACGACTCAACCCTGTTACATCAAATAAAGTTAGAAAACTATTACTTGTGAAAATTATCTTTGTTATTTCAACAATATACACAATTTCTTCAAATCATGCATTCCATGTGCTCCCCTGTCATTCACTACATGTAGAGCAGTGGCCATTTTGAGCAAAAAATCACAACCCCGTCACACTCAACCCCGTTACTTATTTGATCATAACGGGGTTGTGAGATTGTGATGGGGTTGTGTTTTTAACTCTTTGGTTCTGACGTTATCCAGTAATTTAAATGAATTAATATATTACTGCCTAGATTTTCACACCTCAGTGTTAAGTAAATTGCTCTGAAATATTTTTTTATTTAATGATATCAATTTAAACATCTACAGACATCTATGAGTCTGTGATGGCACCGACAACAGCGGCGGAAAGGCAGAGGCAGTATCGTGCACGCCTAAAAGCTGATCCTGAAAAAAGGGAGAAATACTTGCAAAATGAACGCCAGAGATGGAGAAAAAATGTAGAGTCAGGAAAAAAGAAAGGTATAAATGATCTAAGTGGAAGACAACAGCAGCTGAAGCATAGAAAGTGGAGAGCAGCTTACAAAAGAAGCAAGGAGAAGAGAGAAGCACTGAGAAATGTAACTACTCCTCCACAAAGCCCAGATCATCCCCCAGAGCAGTATCCACAGCAAGGGTCTTCAAGGTAGAGCAACAGTGAGCAGTTATGAGTTTAAGAAATGACTAGGCTGAGTGTTAGAAAGTGTTGGAAAATTTGAACACTTCAGAAAAAAGTGTAGTCAATTTAGTTTGCATGTGATAGACTGAAAAAAAACATCAGATTTATGGCTCTTTGCTGTTTTGGCAGCCTTCAAACGGATAAAGATTTGTCAAGACTTTTTACCCTTCAACTGAGCCCTGATTTCTTTCATCCTTTTCCCTGTGTTATTTCCCTAATTATCCTATCATATCCATTTCTCATCATTATTGACCAATATATTGATTGTGTTTGTAGGCAACATGTTGATGGGAACAAAAAAATAAGAAAAGAAAGAAACATGCTGAAGAAGAAAATAGAAGAACTTCAGGAAAGCCTGGAAAAAGAAAGAAAACAGAAAGAAAAATACAAAAAAGGTGCCAACGTTTAAAGAAGAATTCTGATTCACCACGGTCAAAGGTGAATGAGCTAACAGCAAATTGCCCTGTAAACCCCAGAATCAGGAAGATGTTGCTGTATCAATAATCACTAATTAAAGACATAAGTAACAAATATCAGCAGACCAACAAAGAAAGGGATAGACAGCTAATTGCAAAAGTGACAACAGGGAGAATTGTCAAAAAATACAGGTTACAGAGATATGCTGAGGATTCCCTTGGCTTTTCGAGTAAGCGTTGGCAGCATAAGGAGAGTCTTAGCTTTGAAAGGAAGACGACCAACAGGTTCACTGATGAATTCAAGAACAGAGTGAAGATGTTCTATGTAAGAGATGATGTCAGTAGGATCACAACAGGGACCAAACAAACACTCACAAGGAATAAAGTCAAGATGAAGTCAAGATGCAGAAGAGGTTCCTGGTGGATACACTAAAAAATCATCACAGAAGATTTTTATCAGAGAACTCTGATGAAAAGATCTCATATTCACTGTTTTGCTGTCAAGCAGTCCACTTTGGGGCTACACACCAGCAGGCCACTCTGCATACAGGGGTGTTGTATGTTGGTGGAAAACCAGAGCCTGTGTGCTTCAGCACCATCTCCCCCTGCAGACATAAAGGCCCTCCAGCAATATGGCAACACCTCAATCCAGTGCTGGATTACCTCCAGGCCACACATACACAAGTGTCTGTGCTGCACTTTTTTAGCGATGGCCCCTGTACTCAGTACAAACAACCAGGAAACTTCTTCCTTTTTAGCACAGAATTAAACAGAAGAGGATTCAAGGCTGCCTCTTGGAATTTTTTTGAGGCTAGTCATGGCAAAGGAGCCCCAGATGGTGTAGGGGGAGCCTTAAAAAGAACAGCTGACATGATGGTGGCAAAGGGGCGTGATATCCCGAATGCACACGAGCTGTTCAAGGCCTTGACTGAGACAAACACAACAGTGAAACTGTTCTTTGTAAAGAATGAGGATGTTGAGAGTGCAATGGAGAAAATGCCAAAGCAAATACCCGCAGTCCCGGGAACCATGAGAATCCACCAGGTGATTACTCTGGCTCCAGGAGAACTGATACACCGTGATGTCAGCTGCATGTGCACAACACGCAAGCAGTTTAACTGCAAGTGCTTCAACACACAGTGTTTCAGTTTTGGCCAGGAGATACCAACTGCTGTGCCTGTCCCGCAGCCAGCCAGTGAAGGGAATCCACAGACACGGGCAGAAAAGGAAATCCAGTGGGGAATGTCCAGAGCTGCTTGGGCAGTGGTGCATACTCAGATATGATCAAGAGCTGTATCCAGGCATCATCCTTAGCACAGATGAAACACATGTCCAAGTGAAATGTATGCATCGTGTTGGGCCAAACCGATTGTTCTGGCCGGCTCGGGATGATATTCTCTGGTATATGTTTGATGACATCCTTGAAATCATTCCACCACCAAAGCCTGTGACAAAGCGCCATGTGGAGATCTTGAAAGAGGTGTGGGCCAGACTTTGAATGCCATGTGTACATGGACACTCACTCACTCACACACACACACGCGCGCACACACACGTTGCAAGTTATGATTTATTTTGAGGACCTATTCAGTCAGATTATAATGTTCTAATGTATACTGTTATTGTTGTTTTCACACACACACACACACACACACACACACACTCACACTCTCTCTCTCTCTCTCTCTCCCTCTCTCTCACTCACTCAATGTAAAACTCAAAACTCATGAATGATTTAATACATTTCACCGGTGAGCTGTTACTGTTGTAACCGGATTGAGTTGAGAACCAGATCAGTCCGATTTGTCAGTTTATACTGTTCTAATGTAGCTGTTATTGTTGTTTTTCCTGCAGTCGGGTTAATAAAACTCAGTTCAATTGTAATTTATATTTGTTGTCTTTCTTGGTAACATATTGAAATGCAGTGTTTATAGAAAATCTTACAGTGAATTTGAGTAAAAAACAACTATTTAGAAGTTATACTGTATTTGTCTCTTCAACCCCATTACCATCTTCAACCCCGTTACCCTAGTCTCAACCCTGTTACACTTAAGTTTTTATTAATTATTTTTTTAAGTTTATGAAAAAGTAATTTAATGTTTGTTGAACTCAGTCTGAAATGATCAGAGCAATAAGAATACTGATTTTAGTTCAAATTCTGAAGTTAAACCACAACTTTGGTAAAAAATGATGAGGTTGCGGTCACAAAAAGTGACCATTTCAGGCTTTAGTATAGCAAAAGTGAGATTTTATGTAACTTTTATACTTGCAATTATTGAATTAAGTGTGAGGGACATTTGAATAAGAGGAAAATGTTGATTTCATTACAAATACATTTTATAATCATATTCAGAGAGCTCCCATAGTGTCCATAACGGGGTTGAAGATTAATAGTGCCCTTACCTTAAAATAGTAACCAATAATAAATAGGGATTTGATGCCTGAGGTGGGAAAATATGTTTTTCTGGAAGTTGAATATGTTATTAATGTTGTGGTGTGTTCAGAAAAGTAATATATTTAGATAAAAAATCTAAAAATGTATAAGTCCAAATCGTACCGGTTTCGTGGAATGACATATATATATATATATATATATATATATATATATATATATATATATATATATATATATATATATATATATATATACTGAGTAGTTTGGTTTTATTTTCTTTACTGTTGACTGAGTATAAGTCAAATGTTTGGTTTTATTTTCTTTACTGTTGACTGAGTATAAGTCAAATGTTTATTTACTTTAGAAATGTAACAGGTTGGACTAGAGAATCCTTAATTATGTGAAAAGATTAGACTACGTGAAAAGCTGCGGCACGTTGAAATGTTTTGAGCAACAGGTCTCGTTCAGCGATTGAAAACAGTGAATCTTTTGTGAAGCATTTGATTCAATTGACTCGAAGATTCGAAACAGCTCCGTTTCTCCATCAGCACTTAACAGTGAATTAATTCGTGTTTAGGATGAACTGATTTCCCTACATAGGGAGCGAAATGGGACGCACTGTTTCTGTTACTAATGTGTAAATGCGGTCTATTTACACAAAACAACATTCATTATAAATGTTCGAAAATAAATTACAACGTAACATTCATTAATGGTTAATTAACCTTACATCGCTTGTAAAAAAAAACGTATTGAAAAAGTATTGAATGTGGATTTAAACGCTTTTAAGATTATTAAAACACAAACCTTTCTCCAACTGAAACTCGGATGCGGGAGCGCGGCGCACTTATGACGTCACACACTAGATCAAAATAAAAGTCCTGGGGCCTGTTCTTCGTACGTCGCTAACTCAGTTAACTGGATTTGAATGTTGACGATTTGGCATGATCTTCTTCGAGGCTCATCCCGGAGCTGCTGTCATAGCAACAGGTCCGTCAGCTTGAACTTGCTCGCGAGCAGCTTATTTCATGTAAACAGGATTAGATCGCTTATTCTTTTCAACCAGAACTGATACTCAAAATATGTCTGCTACAACCGCTACTTATTACAAGAGTATCGTACTGATCCAGGGACAATAATTTAAAATAATAATCATTAAAAAAATTAATTAAAAATAATATAAAAATGCTGTGTAGTCGATAACAGCCTACTATAGACACAGCTAGTTTTACTCACTGAAATATTTATGACATAAAATTATTACTTCATAATTGTATTAGAGTCTTACACACATGCTAAACAGATAATAGAGTCATGCATTATTTTGAGTGATGACTGCTATTATAAGAGTGTCTTGATGGAGCGCAGGAGATGCAGATGACATGATATTGACCCTTAAGAAACTTTCATTAATGCTGTCACGTTACAAATCTGTCCAAATATAAAATGAAATGAATAGATAATTTCTACACTGAAATAAAAATGTAAAGACTGCACAACTATTATAAATTGCGAATCTAAATAATTGGGAATCATGAAAAATATTCTAATAAAATAAAAACATGTATCTGTTATCTGTTTCATGTATCTATTATAACATTTATGTAGTTTTGTTTGCTTGGCTGTTTCCTTATAAAAGTCCAGAAATTTGTCAAGTTGTTCGTCAGGTGTCGTTTTAAATTATATGACGTCATTACATTGGCGTCTTGCCACCAGCCAATCGCTGCACTGCTGATCATGGTTTCGAGTATAGATACATATCCCCTTTTAAGCCAACACATGAAGGCGCAATTATCTCAGATAACTCAATCCAGCGATACTAATCATACACAACAGGTGTGCTCGAAGAACCCAATTAGCCGGATCAGGATTAGCACGATGATATCATCTTGGATGTGTCATTTGATCTTGGATGTAATAAACGACGTACGAAGAACAGGCCCCTGTTCACGTTTGTGTGTCTACAATCACTAAAGTGCATAGGTATTTACATAAAGAAAACATACTAATAATAAAACATATGTCAGAGGTTTTCAGATTTTTAGTCTTAGTGAACTACATCTATTAATATATGATGTCTAATGGTGTGCTGGTTATAACTACATTTACATTTTGCATTTACATTTATTCATTTAGCAGACGCTTTTATCCAAAGCGACGTACAGATTAAGACAGTGGAAGCTATCAAAAACAACAAAAAGAGCAATGATATATAAGTGCTATGACAAGTCTCAGTTAGGTTAACAGTACACGTAGCATGGGATTTTAAATAATATAATAAATAAAAAGAAAACAGAATAAAAAAAAGAATAGAGCAAGCTAGTGTTAGAGGTCTTTACATACACACACACATACAACTGCATAATAAATGAAAAGGAAGAAAGGAAGAGAAAATTTGAGTCATTATTTAGAGGTATTTTGAAAGAAATATTAGTTAAATAATTTGTTCATATGACTGTGTGATGGAGTGTGAGGTTTAAAGGGGAAATAGCTACGGAAGAATTTTGATAAGTAGATTACATGTTTGGGGAGGGGGCGCTTGGGTGGGGGTGTGATTTGTGGTGGGGCATTACCTTTTTTTTTTTTTTTTTTTGGTCAAGCATATCGTATTTTACACTATAATTTTAATCTACTTTTGTCTCAATGGGAAATAGACAAACAATGAATAACATTCGCTTCATATCATGGAATGTCAAAGGGGCAAACCAACCTACCAAAATAAATAAGATTATCTCCCACCTTCAAGATTTGAAAGGAGATATTGTATTTATGCAGGAGACCCACTTACCTACAGGTCAGATTATGCGCTTAAAAAGGAGTAGGTTTAGCGAGGTATATCATTCCAAATTCAGTGCAAGAGCCAGGGGTGCTGCCATTTTGATCCAAAATAATATTCCATTTGAAGCAGATGATGTTATTACAGACTTAAATGGCCGGTTTGTTATTGTATCAGGGACACTCTGTTACACTAAAGTTGTCCTGGCCAGCATCTATGCACCAAATTGGGATGATGAGCAATTTGTTTCAAAAATCTTTACTTCTATTCCTAATATTGAAACACATCATATTATCATTGGGGGAGACTTTAACTTTGTGCAAGATGCCGATTTGGACAGATCGTCTCTTAGACCGCATTCCCTTACTAAATCCGCCAAGCTACTAGCGTCCTTTGCAGAAGAAGAGCTAGGCATGTCTGATCCATGAAGGTTTAAATTCCCTGGAAAAAAATCATTTTCTTTCTTCTCACATGTCCACCGCACCTACTCTCGAATAGATTTTTTTCTTATAGATAACAGACTGTTGTTGCATGTTCTATCATGCGATTACCATAGCATTGTGATCTCAACGTCACTAGACATAAACTTCCCCAATCACAACTGTTTTTTTAAACCATGGAGATTTAACTCAACTGCTTAAGTCGAGACAAAGAATTTTTGAGTCAGGAGATAAGGCTGGTAAACTTCTTGCCCAGCTAGCTGGAGCTGCAGCAGCATCTAGGTTCATTCCTAGTATTATATCTTCATCAGGCGCCACTCCCACTGACCCAAAGCTTATTAATGAAACGTTTTCTAAATTCTACTCTGAACTATATGCCTCTGATCACCCTAATACCAGTTTAACAAGTGGTTTAAGTTCTATAGAGTTCCATAAAATAGATCAGGGACTAGCAGAGAATTTAGCTATGCCAATCTCTACAGCGGAGATCATGGGAGCGATAACTACGTTGCAGAGTGGAAATAGCTCTGTCCAGATGGATTCACAGTAGAATTCTACAAGAAATTTGCCCCACTTCTCTCTACAGTTCTAAGTGATATGTATAATGAAGCCCTGTGACTTGGCAGACTTCCTCCAACCTTGACCAATGCCACAATTACTCTTCTCCTACAAAAGGACAAAGATCCCTTACTTTGCAGTAGCTTCAGACCCATATCATTACTAAACGTGGATTACAAAATTCTAGCTAAGATCCTAGCCCTCCGCCTTCAGAAGGTTTTGCCAGGGATCATTTCAGCAGATCAAACAGGCTTCATGCTGGGGAGGCACTCATTTCACAACACCAGAAGACTCCTAAACATTCTGAACATGCCCAGCTCCAGCACCCCTGAGAAATTGGTGTCGCTGGATGCTGACAAAGCTTTTGATAGAGTAGAGTGGAGGTTTCTTTTTGAAATGATTGATAGATTTGGTTTGGGTTCAGGTTTCATATCATGGGTAAAACTCATCCCCAGTAGCATCTGTACAAACAAACAATGTGCTCTCACCCTCTTTCCGACTTCACCGTGGCACGAGACAAGGGTGTCCCCTGTCCCCTTTACTGTTTGCCATAGCCATCGAGCCTTTGGCTATCTGGCTTAGATCTGAAGAAAAATTTGAGGGCATTACATGTCAAGGTACGGTACATAAGCTGTCACTGTACGCGGATGACTTGCTCTTGTATGTATCCAACCCGTCTTCTTCTCTTCCTGTAATTTTAGAAATTTTAAAACAATTTGGCCAACTGTCAGGATATAAACTACATTTTGGGAAGAGTGAGGCATTCGCAATCAACAACCTTGTAGGTAAATTGCCAAACCATGTAGCCCCTTTTAGGTGGGTGGACCAAGGCTTCAAATATTTGGGTATTTTCATCACCGGATCCTTGGCAAGCACTTTTAATAGTAATTTCAACCCTTTGCTTAAAAAAGTCGATGAAGATTTCAGCAGATGGTCTACTCTGCCCCTCTCTTTAGCTGGCAGTTGTCAACCTAATCAAAATGACCATCCTCCCAAAGTTTCTTTATCTATTCCAACATATCCCCGTACTCATCTCAAAGAAGTTTTTTGGCAAAGTAGATAAATCAGTCTATCATTTTCTTTGGGGTAATAAACCAGTGCGCATGCGGAAAAACATATTGCAGCTCCCTAAAAGGTCCGGGGGGCTGGCCCTCCCCAATTTTCTACATTATTACTGGGCTGCTAACATTCAAAAACTCCTATACTGGACAGTCGACCCCGCAGCCATTCAGCCAGCCTGGGTCCAAGTAGAACTTTCTTCCTCTAAAACCCCATTACAATCATGATTATACTCCCAACTCCCAATGTCAACTACTGACATTAGTGCTAATCCTGTAGTCACTCAATCGCTTAAAAATGGATGCAATTTAGAAAGCATTTTGGCCTGAAGCATCCCTCTATCCTTGCCCCTGTAACTCACAATCACAGTTTCAAACCTTCTATTATGGACTCTGCCTTTCAACTCTGGAGCGACAGAGGTATCACAGCTATCAAAGTCCTCTATGACAATGGTATCTTCATGCCTTTCGCCGACCTATCAGCCAAATTTCAACTCCCTGCCGCTCACCTTTTTCGCTTCTTTCAAATTAGGGATTTTGTACAAAGAAATTACCCTGACTTCCCAAATCTACCACCAGAGACTTTGGTAGACACTCTTCTCAAAGTAAACCCCAATCAGAGAGGAGCTATTTCTCATATCTTTAAAGCTCTTGATTCCAAGCTCTTGACTCTAATTTCCCCCAAAAAACCAGAGATCTATGGTAACAGGACTTGGGGCATATTGAGGAAGACCAATGGGACCAGATTCTAGAGCTAGTCCATAACTCTTCCATCTGTGCACGGCACGGACTGATTCAATGTAAACTAATACATAGGACTTACTACACTTACCATAGATTGTCTAAGTTCTACCCCAATGTTATAGATGTCTGTAATAGGTGCAACCAATCTCCTGCAGATTTCATTCACATGTTTTGGTCATGTTCAAATCTAACAGACTTTTGGTTTAAAATTTTCAACACTCTTCACACAGCCTACCATTGTATATCAAACCCAAATCCTTTGTCTGGCCTTTTTGGTATTTCACATGGCAGCACTCTAACAGCTGAAGCACAACATTCTTTGGCCTTCTGTACTCTGCTTGCTAGGCGATTGATCTTACTTAACTGGAAGCAAGCCATACCTCCATCATATGATAGATGGATTAAGGAAGTTTTACATAACTTAAAATTTGAGAGGTTAAGGTTCTCCCTTAGGGGCTCCTTGAGGAGATTTGACAAAACTTGGAACCCGTTGCTTTCCATCATAGATTCTCTAAATATCATTCCTGATGAGTGAAATGTTTATGTCCTTTGGACATACAGTGTAACTAACAACAATGCTACTTGTTATTTTTAATTTGTTTTATTTTATTTTATTATATATATATGGCACTTGTATACTGTTGTTTTTCTCTTGTTGACCTGACTCCGTCTATTGTTCTCATTTGTAAGTCGCTTTGGATAAAAGCGTCTGCTAATGATTAAATGTAAATGTAAATGTTGCCGTTAAAACAAGATCCTGGTCTATCGGCGGCCTCCCTCTATATCACCCAAAGCAGCAGTGTACCAGCGCTGCGTCAGGCACGATTCTGGTGTGTAAAGACACAGAAAACGCGAAGCAGAAACGCCACGCTCACACCACGTAGCCAGTGTGTCACCGGCCTTAGTCTCCAGTTCCACCATGTTCTAAGACTACAACCTATCTGGAGTCTCCAGAAGTAGAAAGTTTCAGGTTCTCAGGAACTTAGGATAGGTAAAGAATCCTAAAAAAATTACCCTTGCTTAATAAGAAACACATGACTGATTTTTATAGGCTTTTATAGATGGATAGGTTGAGAGTGATATATTTTATTCAATGTTTAAAATTGAAATGTAATATTGAACTTGTCGATGGTTAGATTTGTTTTCATGAAAGTTGCAAAGTGCCCCTTGCAGATCCGATGTTAGCCACAGTTTTATGTGATTCATAATATGATCTTCCCTGAAGTAAAATTAAGAAATCATCCAGTGTATTCTCAGATATACCTAATAAACCTTTTGATGAAATGTGCCTCCCATCTTTTCATCCTACTAGAGCCGCGTTTCCACTGCAAGAACTTTACCCAGGAACTAGGGACTTTGGCCTGGTACTTAGTGTGTTTCCACGGCAGGAACCAGGAACTAAATTAAGTTCCTGTTAAAAAAAAATGCCCCTCAGAAAGTCCCTGCTGGCGAGGTGGTACTTTTTCAAAGTTCCGGAACTTTCGGGGGCGGGACTTGGGCGCTAAACATCCTGATTGGTTGAGTTCCCGCAGCATTGGTTGAGTTCAACCACCATTTATTTGGATAATTTTCAAAATATTACTGTTATTGTGTCATGAAATGTAATTTTAAATGTATATCAGGCGAGAATGTAGTTGTTTAAAACTCAAATATGTGGTGTATTTATAAAGACAGCGCCTATTTAAAAATGTGTTTCGCCGATCTCAGAGACGTTGAGCTCCACGCGACCAGCCTCAACTCGGCTAGACCTTCTGATATATGCCGCTGGCTCTGATGTCTCTTTAGTGGTTAAACATAAATTGTAATACGTTATGGGTAAATCTAACAGGTTATCTTTGGTCTGTATTCAATTTATCTATATGTTAAAGTGAAAATAAAGGAAAATGTATATAATATTTTGTTTCATTGGCTGTATATATACACATATCCCTGAACTAAGTACATTTCTGCAGCTGGTATTTTGTTTAACTGAAAATGAAAGGAGGCTGTAGTATTTGATGTCATAATTTGTTTTATTGTAAATGTATAGTGAGGAAAATTGCAGTAGCTAAGACGAGCTGACCGAAGTTATCAAGTACACTGCTGTTTGCAGATTTACCGGATTTGCGTCGTCGCGGACATCACACTCCCGAGACGAATGCACAAAGTCTGAACTACCGAGGATGCACGTCCAAAATCAGTGTACTTTGTATTGAGAAATATGCGCAGACCTACGTCACCAGTCTATTTGCCTAATTTTCCCGGTACTTTACACCACGGTGGAAACGCAGAAAGCAACAGGTTTGGGGGGAAAATAGTTCCTGGTACAAATTTTCGGGTTAATTTCAGTGGAAACACGGCATAGGTTTATCTAACTGCTCAAAGAATAGAAGGTAATTTGAAGTATGTGTTTGCATAATTAAAGTTACCTTATTAATTATTCCACATCCAATTTTATGCTTTTCCCACACAAATTATTAGTTTCCTTCTGTCAATATGTTTTTTTCATGTTTGTATGCTCTGGGGTCAGGTGCATCAGTTTTTTTTTATTTTCTAACATTTTAATTGAAGTAACACATTAAATTGACAGTTCTAATAATAATTTTAATAACTTGATTAAATGAGTAGATTTAATATGGAATTGCATTTGTTTTTAAATTATCTGTTTTTGAACATGAGATAGTATTATTGCTATATATGTCAACATTATTATACATTATTTTCAAAAACTTTATATCTTATTTAGGGTAATGTTATTCTGAGTCAAAAGTATCAATTAGCTTACTATATTTATAAAAAAAATATTATCAAACAATTATGTTAATTTAGTATATCTTAGTGAAGGCTATATCTTTAGATTTTTATAATTTATTATCTTCTTGTCGGTACACTGGTTCACTTTAACAACTGCATGTTTTCTGCGTAAAAAATGTGGCCCTTTTACCAGAGAAGCACAGTTTGTCACAAAATGCTGGGCTGGGAAAATGTAAAATCACTTTTCCCAACAATAACAGCTCTCTGTACAATGAATTTTGTGAACACCTGTTAAGTGCTTATCCTTTGCTGAGAGAGGCAGGAGGCTTTAAAATAATGAAATGTGGAAGGAGTCAGGCACTGACACAAATACCAGTGGCAAACTCTGTCAACAGTGTGAAATTCCTTTGATGTGAGAGTAGGCTCAACAAGGCTTTGGTTTATATTGTAACACTACAGCAACCTATTTACATAAGAACCAGAAGTAAAAGAATGTTACGTCCGTTCTCGTGTTTTAAAAATGTGTATATAAAAATGATTTGTCCCATTATAAAGGAGGAGGAAGTTGTTGAAATATGCTGATTGTGTCACAAACATGTAGCTGTCCACATCCACATCGGTCTTCATCTACATCCGAGTGTTCACTGGAAAAAAAAGAAAAGGAAACGATAGAGAAAGAAAATACAAACGCAAAGCAATAATGTTTAACTTAAATGAATAAGTGTATGTCTGTTTTGGAAAAAGCTAACAGTGTTTACAATACAGTTCAGAGAATCTAGTTTGTTTTTATGTTTGATACATACACCCCGTAATTACACGAAATGAGAGGGCAACAAGAGATCACTTTAAGAAAAGGTTTGTAGAACATTTTATTTTACTTGTCTCAAACCACATACGCAAGCCCAAAGTGCACGAGCACCACTACAGCTATCGAAAAACATAAATCCTGGAAACAGGTTAATCTAGTTTTCCACTGTATTGCACCTCAACGGTACAGTGCTGCTGAGATTAGCATACGCTACTCTTTCAACAGGTACATTTTCTTATGGAAATTTCTAAACCAAACCATGTTACATAATTTCCCCATATTTTCAGCTGTGTTGTTTATTTTAATCTCCATGATCTCACATAAAGTAAATACCTTACTCAACGTTGCAAATTCATCTTGCAGCGCTGTTGGACTTACGTTATATCGATATAACAACAGGATCCCTTTATTACTATTCTCTTTTATTTAGCGATTACAAATTATATGATACATGTTGTAATATAATTCTGTTAATCCTGCTTTAAAAATATATCATTTGTCATTGAACTGACCAGGTAGACGCCACACACAACTGACGCCCCAAAGCAGAATGCTTCAGTATATCTCAGAAACAGTATGATGAGCATCGAAAGCATGTTGTCCATATACTACAAACACACAATACAAAATGCTATAATTGTCTATATACACAATACTAAAGAATATGTGAGAAATGTAAACCTGATTGTCTGGTTTGGTGAGGTCCTGTCATGACAACCATAAAATAACCTTTAAAGAACAAAACAAATCATTGTGTGTCATCACTTTTCTTTGCATTGTTACTGTTCAATCAAACTTTAAAAAAAAATATTCTGTGTAAATATTTGTCTGGAATTTAATGTTACCAATGCTTTGGCAATGTACAGCCTTTTTTACTACCATGCCAATAAAGCCACTTGAATTTTCAATAGAACAAATGTATGTGTCAATGAACACAAAAAGTTTGATTAAATTAAAACCAAATCTACATGCTGATGCCTATAGACAAGCAAAGTCTGAACACAGCTGTGAGTTTTTCTGCTTCCTCATTTTATAAAGAGAAACGAAAAGAGATGTAAAATAAACAAAACCACAAACCACTGTACTTGCCATTTGTTTGCTCATATATAAGTCCCTCCTCCCATCAGATCTATATTACTCTTTTGAGTTTCATAATACTGATCCATCTGTCACGATCAAAACAAGCGAGAGGAACTATGTGGCTGTTTTTCTTGGATTGAGACCAGATCTGAAAAAAGGTAATTTCGTCATGTCTGCTGTTTGTGAGTTAACGGATTTAAAAAAATGTTATTGGAAGCTCTGCAATCCTCTGCTGCTTTTACAGTGCTAAACTGTATTCAAGACATGAGATTATATTATAAACATCAGGAATATATAAAACATAATTCAGAGAAATGTTTCACTTGAGGAAAAGGATCCAGAATACAACATTTTCCTAGAGGAGTTTACGAAAGGAAGCTTTAATCTCGTGTTCATGTAAGTCTGAGTAAATTTACTCATTTATTTAATTTGCTGCTGTTTATTTCACTTACAGTATCAAACGTCACTTAAGTCATGAGGACGACTACAGCTTCCTGCATTGTTGGCAGAGTCTATTTACACTAACTCCAATGTGGGATTCAGATAGTCAACATTATAAAAGACAGTAAACTGTCAGCAGCTTCAGTGATGTAGATGGTAAAACTTGTGTCGTACTCATTTTGACGTGATCAACCCAGATTAAAATCCGCTTTTTGGCTAACATTTTTCTCCTTTCTCGAAAAAGTATTGGGTAGGGTTAGGATAGGTGGCATCTATTTAATAATTTGAAATAAAATTCAAAATGTACACTCAGCAAGTTATGTCATACTTTTTTATAATGTATTATAATACTGATGTGCAGATAATCGAAAACAATAAATTTTTATTATTATATATCAAATTTAACTCACAATTGTTCAGTGAAACTACTACAATATTTTATGGTCTGACCAATGAAGGTGAAAAATAAAACAGCTTTTGTCAAACTTTTAAAGTCAACTTGACAATCTGAAGTCTTATAAATCATACAAATTTCTGGTATGGATTTCTGGTATGGATTTCTGATCAGTTTACCTGGTAACTGTTGACGTCTAATGTCATTCAGCGGAAGAGTTCTTTTGACCCTGTGGTTTTACAACGACGTCCATTACAGAATAAGTAACCTTGAAAAGGTTCAGAGTGACGATTTGTAGTATTTTAGAGTTATTTTCAGTTATATTGGAGAATAATGATCTTCAGGTAGGTTTATGATTTCTTAAAGAAGTTTTGTTTTCACGAAATGCATTATACTTCATGCATAATAAACGTTTCATATTTGCGCTCATATTTGGCCTTGTTTGTTTAGGTCCTCACTTAAAGTAGCATTAACAAACAAACGCTTTAAACATCATTAATGCATGAATCATTGTTTGAATAATTAACAAGTAACAGGTTTATACACAGAGAAAAAGCTGAAACAATTATTTTGGTTTAGCATCAGCTCGTATATTAGCATGGTTTAGCTTTAGCATGTATATTGCATTTTTATTTAAATTGTTTGGCTTCTATTTTTATTTGCTAGTAATTTGATTGGCAGAGTCTTACAGAGCATTAAAGATGAAAATGTTTTTCCAGTAGGGTAAATGGGTGAAGATGCTTCCTTAAAAACAAAATGTACTGCTAAATTCAGAGTTTAGCATCTGCAAGATAATTATACAATATCTAATATATTATGAAGGGGAATTAATGGAAAAATGTGTTAATTTATGCATTTTGACAATTTGAAATGAAATCCAGTTATTTTTATATTATTTCTAATTGAAAGGAAGATAATGACAATGATTATTCATTCAGATTTAACTATTAAATTAAATTTAAAATGAAATTCTATTAAAGTAAACAATAAAACACCAGCAGCATCATGCTGTCTATATAAACTCAAGATTAATAAGGAGTAATTTTGATTATTGTGTTGAGATTTAGAGAATATATGTGAGTCTATTGGAGTTAAATTTCTGTGTCGTGAGACACTCCTTTTCACATTATAATCAGTTTTGTATTACTGATAGAAAGTGTTAGAAAAGCTTTTGCATTCAGCTCTTTTAATGTTTTGCCTTGATTTTAGACTAACAAGAAAATAAGTTCCAGCTTAATTACTATTATTTTATTTTTTTCTGGTCATATTAAATAAGTTAACGGAACATGTTTTCTTTTCTGTTTCTCCAGTGGCTGCTTTTTCTGTGTGTTTGCCGTGCTGATACACAAAGGTGAGCGTCTGAACAAACTGAAAGATAAATTCATCAAACGAACTGTTTTCAATCAAAGTTTTGTAATTTCAGTGCGTCTGCAGGTCACAGTAGAGGGTGTTATCGGCGGTTCTGTTGTCCTGCCGTGTTCCTCAACTCAACAGGATCTTAAACTTCAAGACATCTGTGTTCATTGGAGACACAATGACACTGAGATCGTGTATGATATAGTCAAGGGTGCAGATGTAGTTTTGGTACAAAACACGAGGTATAAGAACAGAGCTAAAACTTTCTCTGACGAGTATCTGAGAGGAAACTTCTCCATCAAACTCAACAATCTTCAACACACTGATGGAGGGAAGTTCAGCTGCCTCATCACACCCTCAGATGAACAGGAAACTATACAACTGATCATTGAGGGTTTGTGAAATTAATTTTTTCATAAAAAAAAAAAAAAAACGCCTGAATGCTCATGTACAGAGTATAAGTGAGTATAGAGTATACCTGTATTACAGTGCAGTAATGTTGATTTCTCTGAACTTGTTTTGTTGCAGAATTAACAGCAGGAAAAGGAAACAAATCTGTTGAACAAGCAAACCATGGATCAGCCCAGACAAACACTGGCTTAATAATCTGTGTTGTTGTAATAGTAATTGTATTAATTTTAATATCTGCAATGATCCATTTCATGTATTGCAGGAGAGGATTTCAGGCGGCCGTATAGAAGTAACAAAGGCAAAATGAAGGTACACTTTCTCTCATTCTGACTATATTGTAAGTCGAATGCTACATTAAGCTGAATTTGTACAGCCTTCTTTTTTCAGTGTTCTTGCTTCATGTTGAGTTTATCAGGATAATTAAAGCTTCAATATTTGGTCACTAAAGCTCTAATCACTAATCTTTTTCTCAACACATTTCCAGGATTGGGCCGTTTTCTTCTGAACTGGACAGATTGTTTACTGAACAATAAAAACAAAGCTACTGACCAGTGTTTTATGTTTTTGTTTTACAGAAAAATAAGATACCATTCTGTAGTTATGAAAAGGCAGTCTTAATTTCCTCAGATGTTTATGGAAGGGATAACGTACATCCGCTTCAGGTCATGGTCTTGGTCACCCTGTCAGGGTTTATTATGAGAGAATACTGGCTGGATGTACATTATCCCGCTTATTACACGGCTACTTGCCACATAAGTAAATGATTACAGACTGTACACTCTCTCTGTCAAAGCTTCTGTTATCTTATCTGCTCAAGTAGTATTTTCTGTTGATACTCTAACAAGCACCTCTAACAAATTATGTCACAGATGCAAATAAAATTATAAACTATGCCTTAGTATAAGTACAGTAAAGCAAAATGTAGCGAAGCATGCATGGGAAATAACCTAGCTACTTTTAAGATTTGCTTTTAGAATAGCTCTCTGAAACAAATGAAATATTATTAAACAGCAATTACCTTGCTCCAGCTCTTGACTGTCTTGCTTTCTACAGGGACAGGTTCAAGAGTCAATGTCACGGTCTCCTTCATCTGCTGAACAAATCAATTAAATTTATCTTGTTTTTTTAAATGATCCCTCAAAGAGGAATTAAATCATTGACTCAGTCTGATGTGAACAGACTCTCCTTCCACGTCATTGTCATTAATATAAAAAAGAGCAAAAGTATCATTTTAATTACCCATCAAACTGAAGCTTGTACTAAACCAGTGTTTTTGAAGCGTTTCCTATTAATTGGATAATAAGTAAAGTACACTGCTGTATAAAAAAACAATAATTGATATTCTATATATGAAGTATTAATAGAAACACAATGCATTAGAGTGTTCAGTTCTTCATCCATAATGTTCACACTCCCTCATTTTGGATATTAATAAAAAAGACTGCAGAAAAACTAAATCTCTCAGTGAACACACCTAACTTTACTGGGGGGAAAAGAAACCGCAGGAGACGAATTTACAGTTTAAAAGTGAGAGAGACACTTCCCCCGCTTACAAACATCTTAAGTTACTCTCATCTTTGTAACAAATAAATATTAGCTTGGATGCTGTCCTTTTACTTAATTATTCACTTGCCGTATCTACACAAAATGGCTGTGTGATAAGGAGTGCGCTGGGCAACTCTCCTGCAGCTTATTACAAAGTGTTGTCATACTTGCAAAGACGGGAAAATTTGCCTCTAAATGTAAAACGTCAATCACTAATAATTGTGCAAATGTTAATTTTGCAAATATATTCCGTGGTGGCCTTAGTTATCATTATTTAAGCAACAAAGTATGAGAGGTGGATAAAAAAAGATAATTTATATCACCAAAAAAAATCCTCAAGAAAACACTGAAAACTTTTAAATAATGTAACTTCATACTTAAATTTTTTTTTGTCTCCTCAGCAGTGACTTTAAATTTTTTTTGTCTCCTCAGCAGTGACTTTACATTTTTTTTGTCTCCTCAGCAGTGACTTTTTTAATTCTCTTAAAGCCAGACTGTCTGTTTAGCAGCTGATGGAAAAAAGGGAATTTTTGGTGCTTTTGTTCTTGCACACATTATATATATACACACACATTTTATAAAATATAATAAAAATACTCCTGAGTTTAAATGTCTTTCTAACTATGTATGTACAAACTAAACCACCTTGGTCCTGTAACAGTCCTGAATATGAAACCGTTGCTACATCATCCGGTTCTGTAGGTGGCACTATCACAAAAATCTAGGGTCCTTTAAACGGGGGCCCATAGCTAGGGTCATAAAACTGCAGTCTCCGATTGTGCAGGAACATACTATTCAGGGAACACCAAGTTCAACAAAATTAACCGAACATGGCATCACACGTTAGTGATACGTGGGTCAGATTTTTTTCCAACCCGCGGGTCCTGCTTTTATGAAAATATTTGGCCCGCCCCACAAATAAAGTAACATTTATTTACCCACCCTGACTTGCGGGGTCCGCGGGTTATGAGATGACCCATGCATCGGGGACATCAGGCAAGTTTTGTTGCTGCATAGACCTTCGTATTGTAACCTTATCAAAGAACCTAATAAAATATCAAAATATATATTCCAAATATTAATTTTTTTTTTTTATGACCCTCCCCGCAAATAAAGTGCCAATTTCCTTGGGTTATGAGACTAAGTTTAAAAAAAAAGAATTTTTTAATTTAATAAAAATGCATTTAATAAAAAAGCTTTTCTGAAAAAAAACATTAACAGTTATTTAAAATATTTAATTTAATAATTTATTTGGCTTTATATTTGTTAATTATATCTGTCTCATTTAACAGGTAGGGGACAAGTACACCGTTTGAAAATACATTTTTAACATTCAAAGACATATATTGTCTTGATGTTATCATGAGTTGACGCACATTAAATTAATAAAAAAAAGAAAAACGCATAGGCCTACTCTAATCGGGGCTAAACTTAAAATAAATATATTAATAAAAGTAAAATAATTCCAAGGTACAAAAATGTACCTTTTAGATCTGAATCTGAAAGGTTGTACCTGTGTACCTTAAAGTGTACCATTATATTTTGTGTACCCCTAGGAACAAAACTTTACTTTCGAATATAGATAGTTCGGGGGACAGAAAAATGTTTTCCCATTCTCACATGCTGCTTCCTGTCAGACAGAAGGTCTATGATCCACCTACAGGTGGAATCAGGCACATTCAGCTTACAGAGCTTGTCCGGATGCAGTGCTGGTATGATTGTATTGAACGCCGAGCTGAAGTCCACAAACAAGATCCTGGTGTAGGTTCCTGAGGAGTCCAGGTGCTGAAGGATAGAGTGGAGGGCCATGTTTACTGTGTCATCTTCAGACCTGGGCAAACTAGGCAAACTGCAGGGGGTCCAGGAGAAGGTGCTCGAATAACTTCATTACTACACTGCTGTGCAAAGGCAAACGACCGTAACTTTGATTTTATATAAATAATGGGACATCTCAACCGTAACTTCAAAAAGCCCTGGAGAAACCAAGGCAGAACACCGTATAACACCAGTTACCACTCTTTTACTTTGTTTTGAATGCTCAAATTGAGTTACTGTGTTCTGAATTTGTTTAGCCATGTGTCAATATGCAGTTTCATAACAAGGTTCGGGAGGAGCACGTCAGATACTTAGCCTAATTAACACAGGTGGAGCCACTTAATATAATCAACCTTAGGGTATAAATACAGCTGAATTAGCCTACCTGTCTCCACTGATGGTTTGTCAGCATCCCGGTTCGCTCTGTCTGCCATCTTATCACAGACCCAATTTTTCTTCCACCAAGGAGATCCGTACTGGGGATTTTTCAGATCTGCTACTTTTGCTGATACCCATGATCATTAAACACGGCCGCTGAGCACCATCAAACGTTGTCGCGACAGCTGCTCTTTTTGCCAAGCCACACGTCTTGGCCAATAGACCATGCAAAGCTCGAGCTTGCCTCGCTTAACACCATGATTGATCCGATCAAGACCGGGCTCTCCTCGAGTGCTGGAATCACACTTCAGTTCTTACCCACCGCGGCTCAGCCTGTCGCAGCGGCTTTTCCGACCGAGACGTAGTTTGAGGCTGCCTCCTCTAGCGGCGTAATCAATACATTTTCAGGTGAAGACGCTAAATACAGATTCGCAACTAGAAAGTAGTGCGGCAGCTGCGTGGAGTTCTGATCACATACGTTGTCTCGCAGCGCGCCGTCTTTTAAGGGGCCGTTCACTTATCACGTCATTTCCAATGTAGGCGCGCGATAAGCGCGCTCATAATGGAAGCGGCGCGATGCGCGTCGCGACTCACTCTTTTTTCCAGGCAAGAATATCAGACCTGAACCAGGAAGTTGGTCACCAGATCACACGGTAACCAGTTAAATCGTAACCGGAGAGCGCCAAGATGTTTTCCTCTGAGGTGCTCGCGCATCGCAGTTGTGCTGCCGTGGTACACCATATCGGTTTTGCAAGGTGAACAAAGGGCCATTTTATTTGTCCTCTTTTTAAAGTATTCCCATACAGTGGTCTCTGTTTTCGTGAAAGACTGCAACTTTCTTCATTCCCAGTATGCCGTTAAGCGAGATGTAAACAAACCATGTGACGCGTCGACGCATTTCACGCACGTCGACGTAATCGATGACGTCGACGCGTTGTTGCAGCACTGCGAGGTCAGAATTACCAATATTTCGTTAACTTTAACATTATTCATCAAACACAATTTATGTAAAATGGTGGTTTATAATAATTATGGAAGAAATAATTATTAAACCATTATTTATTTGATTAGCCCCATAAAACCTACGGTTTTACTTGGGGGTCATCTGATTTGTGACGATGTATTCATACATTATATTCATTAAAATCATTAATTTTACCATGGTGAACATGCCAAGGTAACAGTTGCTGCACGACCAGTTTAAAAGTTCTGCACGACTGCCTAGAGGGAGAAATATGACAATCGTGTCCAAATGTCGTGTGCCATGGAAGGTGGCTTAAAGTTTGTTAAATGAGGTTATGACATAGTTCTGTTGGATGAGGATGCCAATTTTTACCACGAAGCCAAGGCTTTTTTCCCATAGTCGTCATCCACACTGAAATGTCCAAAGATATTATCTGCCTTACCGTGCATGTTTAAACCTCACACAGACATAAGTTTCATGCAATTAGTCTGGCAGGATCAATTTATTTAGGGATATATTTCACCATTTACTGGCGTGATCGCTTAGAATTTATCTAATACACCACTACCCTCGTTTTGCCGCAGGACAGCAAGTGTGAGTAAAAAAAATTCTGTTGTCTTTCTAGGTCTATAATATTGAAAAGCATGCAAGTAAATATCTTTAGAAACTGCTTGGAAGTAAATAGCACATAACTGCAATTTATGTCATTGCCATAATCAAATCTCTTGGTATGTTTTACAAGACTAAATGATGTACATTGTTTTCAGAAGCCTCTGTTTCTAAAGTCTATACTACCATGTGAAACCAGTGTTTCAAATTTACCAGTTTTGGAGGCTGCTTAAAAAGGCTGGAAGGCCAAAACAAGAGGAATGATGCTTTTCCAACAGGAACGTACTAATGTGGACAAAGGCTTAAGGAATTGTCAAATTAGGGAACCAATCACTAAGCTGGCAACACAGTAGACTATGCATTAATTTTTTGGTTGCCCCATCAAATGTTACTAACCTGTCTACTCTTCCCACAGCCAAGGAGGGGGAAGATGGGCCTAGTGGTTAGAGAGTTTGACCCCTAACCCTAGGGTTGTGGGTTCGAATCTCGGGCTGGCAATACCATGATCGTGGTGTCCTTGAGCAAGGCACCGAACCCCCAACTGCTCCCCGGGCGCTGCAGCATAAATGGTTGCCCACTGCTCCGGGGGTGTGTTCATGGCGTGTATCTCTCCTCTTCTTCTCATGCTCCCCTTTACTTATCTGTTTTCCGTATCTCCTCACTGCCGCAGCAGTGTCTGCTCCTGCAGGAGCCTTTTCTGTATCTCCCCACTGCCGCAGCAGTGTCTGCTCCTGCAGGAGCCTTCTCTGTATCTCCCCACTGCCACAGCAGTGTCTGCTCCCGCAGTAGCCTTTTCTGTATCTGCCGCAGCAGTGTCTGCTCCCGCAGGAGCCTTTTCTGTATCTCCTCAAATCCTTTTTCATCATTCAATGGGTCGTTGGTTCTCTTCTGGCAAAAGTCGACATCACCTCCGCTTCCAAGTTATGCCTATTCATCCTAGGTGGTCGTGATAGTATTACGTACCAATTATAGTCAAGACGATATTAGACTCATTCTCCTATTATTGTATTTTATTATCATTATTAGGCGGCCACTACAATTCAGCTACCAAACTGCTCCATTATTTCATTTCACGCTTGCCCATGCTTGCAAGGATGATTCGAGCCTGTAGGCGATGAAGAAGTCTCAATCCGCAAACAGACGTACATCGTCTGCAGATACAAGGTATTTCATTGCACCGTAACAAGTAATCTGGTATGCGCAATATTTTACACAAGCCTCACTAACTAAGTTTAATGCCTCCGTTATGTTAGAATGCATCTCATTCTTTTGTTTCCGTGGCGTTGTGTCGGTCTCATCATGAGGCGCATGGTCCGGACCACGTACGACCAATGCATCAGTTTCAACTAAACCTTACTCCAAATATATTTACCGGTTTTGAATACTATATTTAACATGTTCGTTTACGTCCATATTAGGGTTTAATTGTTGAACTTTAAATGAAATCCTCTATTGTTTTACCATTGACCGATTTCCAGATCATTTAGATAGATAACTTCCGTGTGCAGATGCAGCAAATTTTTCACAAGACAAGCGAGATGATCGTAGTACCCGATTACATGAACTAGCTGTTTTAAATATAATGAATTCATATTTAACATCAGTTTATCAGTGCATCTGAAAGTATATTCTTTTAGACTATCGGTGACTCCATAGGCTCTCTTTCTTTCACCCACATGGTTTAAAACAGCAAAAAGTCAAGCCATGACAAGAACAGAGTCTCTGTCTTCCTCTACCCAAGCATGATTACATACATATACGTATCGTCAATCTCACGCACTGACAAGATGACGATTGACAATGGCCATATCGCTGATTAATGGCACTCATCCGAGGTACACTGGCACAGGGTTACTGAAATTCTATTTATTTTTTGTACACTTAAATTTTCAAATACATTGACTGCACCAAGATTTTCTGACTTTATATCGGAAGCAGCTCATTGGATTCGTTAAACAATTATGCAGTAATCGTCAGAGCATCTACCCTTTAGACAACCAAATTGTTCTTAGTATTGAACCCTGTCAGGCACTGCAAGAGTGCTTCCGGCTTGATCCAAACTTTGCCTTTTCCATGTTTAAAAAAAAAAAAAAAAAAAAAAAAAAAAAAAAGTGAAAAAAAACCCTCCTTCACTGTCTGGCCCAATACTGGCCATACAACTTTACCTTTCTTTCTTACGTTCGGAGAGGCTTTCCCGTCTGATGCCGCGAGTAATTACCTCCCATCAGACGTCGGTGAGAGCTTCCCGCCTAGACCACATTACTTTTCCTTTCTACGGTCGGCGAGGCTTACCCATTCGACACCGTGAGTATTGAGCTCCCGTCAGATGGTTGCGAAGTCTCCCGGCCAGACAACTTTTTTCATCCTTTGGTCTAAAAGGCTTACCCATCCAATGCCGTCAGTATTAAGCTCCCTCGGGATGCTGGCGCGAGCCTCCAGGCCACACACCCTTACCTTTTCCTCCTATAGTCAGCGAGGCTTATCCGTTCGATGCCTTGAGTATTGAGCTCCCATCGGACGCCGGCAAGAGCCTCCTGGCAACACAACTTTACCTTTCCGTCTTACGTCCGGAGAGGCTTATCCGTTCGATGCCTTGAGTATTGAGCTCCCATCGGACGTCGGCGAGAGCCTCCCAGCTTGACAACCTTACCTTTTCCTTTCTACAGTTGGCGAGACTTATCCATTCGGTGCCTTGAGTATTGAGCTCCCATCGGACGTCGGCGAGAGTCTCCCAGCCACTTAAACTTTACTTTTCCATGCTACGGTCGGGGAGGCTTACCCGTTCGATGCCTTGAGTATTGAGCTCCCATCGGACATCGGCGAGAGTCTCACGGTCACCTAAACTTTCGTTCCTGTTTGACGGGTGGCGGTGCTCGCATACGATGACAAGAGTCTCCACTTCCCGCCAAACTCTGTCCAAATCTTTTCCCCCCCGTCTGGTGAGGCTTACCCGTTCGATGTTCTGAGTCCTGATCTCCCATCGGATGCTGTGAGAGCCCGCGCAGTCGGGTTTTCCTTCTCCCGCTCCCCGGCCGGTGAGGCTTACCCGTCTGACGCCGTTGAGTATTGTGCTCGTGTCAGATGTAGGCGAGAGTGCTCCCGGTTGGGTTTTCTTTTCTTGTTGCCCACAAACAGGTCTTATCCATCCGATGCCGTGAGTATTGATCTCCCGTTGGGTGTTGCAAGAGTCCTCTTTGTCGGCAGCCCAAAGCTGTTTATCTGCTCAAACCGAGAGGACTTACACGTCCGTCGTCCTGAGTCTTGATCTCCAGTCGGAGGCTTCATGGGTCCTCTCGGTTAGGTATCTGCCCTGGTTGCCCACTGACTAGCAGGGGCTCATCAGCCAGTAGGGCCCGTACGCCAACACCGTTACCTATTCCGGTCGAGACAACTCGGGCCCTCCTGGTCGGGCAATCCAATCACGTCGCTCCTCCGCTATCGGCCGGTGGGGCTCATCCGTTCCAATGCAGTGAGGTGCTCCGGTTGTGCAACGGCTTGAACCCCCCCGACCGGGCGCCCTAAATCACATAGTCCGACACAAGCAGCCGGTGGGGCCCATTTCTCCAATAGGTAAAGTTGCAATCACTGGAGTACATATAGGCCCTTCCAACCTGCTTTTTAAATATCAGTCCCCGCCAGATGTCAAAGCTATTGTGGGGGGTCCTTAGTCTGGCGGCTGTCCTTTCCGCTATTGCTTTTTGGGGGGTACTCTAGGTTCGGACCATTCCCGAGCTCGGAGCCCCTGCCCCGAACAGCACGCCAAATATGCACTATAATACTTCAGCTAATTAATTTATACCCTAACCTTAGGGTATAAATACAGCTGAATTAGCCTACCTGTCTCCATTGATGGTTTGTCAGCATCCCCCCTCCATCCCCATCTCCTCCACTAGAGTCCACTAATTGCATGTTTATATTAATACATTTACTTACATATTTGGGGGACCTTTAATCTATATTCTATTCTGCACTCAAGCACACACCAAGCTTGTTAGTGAAAACAATGGAAAAAAAATAATGAATGTGTTGTAAAACCAGAAAAGACATTTTAATTATTTATTATAGACATTTTACACTTTTACATATACGGGGGGGTACTCTAGGTTCGGGCCATTCCCGAGCTCGGAGCCCCTGCCCCGGACAGCACGCCAAATATGCACTATAATACTTCAGCTAATTATATGTAAGTGTGAACTCGTGAAATGAGGTTATGCTGCCAGTTTTGGAGTTATACGGTGTATACAGTAGCTAGCATGATCAACCATAAAATCAGTAGCCCATAACAGTTCGCGATTAAACCCATGTCCTACCTTTTCTTGTAACCCAATAAAATCAATTCATGTCAATGAACGTCATCGGAAATGTTTAGTCCACAAGCATTCTGGGCATTATTCACACTTGCTGGCATTCACTTCTATCCACAAGTTGTTATTTTAGTTTAATAAGCCAATTACTAATTGAGTCACCTTAATACAGTCACATTACTATATGCAATATCCTATATGAGATAGTCCATGATCACTAGATTTTATACAGGTGTTACTATAATGATTTTGTAAATAATGATCTACAACCAAATATTGATAATGTGGAAGTTAATGCCTTTTGTCTTGGTATGACTTCTCATGTTTTGCAGACAATGCAAAGACAGAACACATTAACTTCAAAATAGGGGTAAAAAACAATTTTGTAATGTAGATAAGTTTCATTACCAAAACATCTAATTGTTACATTTCCAGTGTCCTACCTATAATTAATTTGGCTGGACAAGTAAAAAAAACTTTAAAGTTGTTTTTCTCAGTTTCACATTCTTGCGAGTTAAGGTGTTGTTTCTCTGTAGGGCAGTACTGATGTCAGGGCGTCAGGTCTGTAGTCATTTAGACTTGTGAGCCTGGATTTTATGGGCACAGGGTTTGATGGGGGTGGTCTTGGAGCAGGCTGACACATGGCAGATCTCCAAAGAGGTGTTAAAAATGTCTGTAAACTCTGGAGACAGCTGGTCAGCACATTACTTCAGGGTGGATGGAAAAACAGAGTCTGGTCCGGCTGCTTTCCAAGGATGCTGTTGTAGTTTCTCAGAATCTGCGGTCACTGCCTTGCTAAACTTGTACTTTGACTCTTTAAACCTGATTTTATCCCCACTTTTAAATGCAGCCTCCTTCTCTAGCCTTAGCTGTCTGAATGTAGCTGTGAACCAGGGTTTGTCATTGTTGTAACTCACCGTGATGAAGCTAATCTATGTCACAACCTCTGTATCCTCATCCAGGTTGTTGGTGTCATTCCTGAATACATCCCTGTCAGTACAATCCAACCATACTTGAAGATTCCCCACAGATTCTCTCCTCCACTGCTTTGAAATCCCCAATACTGTTCTGGAAAGCTTTAATTTCTGCCTGTATGCAGGAATCAGATGGACCATGACATGGTCAGAGTGACCCATTGAAGCTTGTGGGACGGCGCACATCTTCAAAGTGGATTTACATACACCATAAACATCTTAAAGACCAATTACTAAATGTCTATTTGATATCTGAAAGGAAAAGCTCTGATAAGTATTGCAGATGAGCCCATAACAACATGAAACTACACTGGAGTGAATAATGTATGTGTGCTGTCATGTAGAATACTCACTTTTCTCAACATTTCTAATAGGACAGGGAGCATCACAAATGGGTGGGACTTTCACTGACTCATTTAATGATAAATCAATGAGTGTGTGGATCTTTACCATTATAGGCTGGTTGTTTTCACACACTGCGGCCACACAACTGTGTTCAAACACCTTATGATTTTTGCATTCTATGGGACCTTTAAGGTTTTCAACAAGCCTATCTTGGTTGATATAGTACCCTCGATCCACTGCCAATTGAAATAGTGTGAACAGATGTTTAATCATGAAACATTTTGTACATAATTCAAGAGATTAAAAAATACAGGGTTTTCACATCAATAATAATAAAAAATCGTTAACGATTAAACTGTGCGACACATCAATAGCGTTCAAAATATATGTCAGTATTTCACAATCTGCTCAGTTACTGGGATTTTCATTCACAACCATTTCTAGGGTTTACAAAGAATGGCGTGAAAAGGGAAAAACATCCAGTATGTGGCAGTCCTGTGGGCGAAAATGCCTTGTTGATGCTAGAGGTCAGAGGAGAATGGGCCGACTGATTCAAGCTGATCGAAGAACAACTTTGACTGAAATAACCACTCGTTAAAACAGAGCTATGCAGCAAAGCATTTGTGAAGCCACAACACGCACAACCTTGAGGTGGATGGGCTACAAAAGCAGAAGACCCCACCAGGTACCACTCATCTCCACTACAAATAGGAAAAAGAGGCTACAATTTGCACGAGCTCCCCAAATTTGGACAGTTGAAGACTGGAAAAAATGTTGCCTCTCGATTTCTGTTGAGATATTCAGATGGTAGAGTCAGAAATTGGCGTAAACAGAATGAGAACATGGATCCATCATGCCTTGTTACCACTGTGCAGGCTGCTGGTGGTGGCGGCATGGTGTGGGGCATGTTTTCTTGGGACACTTTAGGCCCCTTAGTGCCAATTGGGCATCGTTTAAATGCCATGGCCTACCTGAGCATTGTTTCTGACCACGTCCATCCCTTTATGACCACCATGTACCCATCCTCTGATGGCTACTTCCAGCAGGATAATGCACCATGTCACAAAGCTCGAATCATTTCAGATTGGTTTCTTGAACATGACAATGAGTTCACTGTACTAAAACGGCCCCCACAGTCACCAGATCTCAACCCAACAGAGCATCTTTGGGATGTGGTGGAAAAGGAGCTTCATGCCCTGGATGTGCATCCCACAAATCTCCATCAACTGCAAGATGCGATCCTATCAATATGGGCCAACATTTCTAAAGAATGCTTTCAGCAGCTTGTTGAATCAATGCCACGTAGAATTAAGGCAGTTCTGAAGGAGAGAGGGGGTCAAACACAGTATTAGTATGGTATTCCTAATAATCCTTTAGGTGATTGTAGGTAATAAGCATGGCCTAAATCCAACAATCAGGTATTTTGAACATTGTTTTTGCAATGATTCTTGAGATGTTTCCAGACTGTGAACCTTTCCACATTCATGACATAAATTACAGTTCTTTCATATGTGAAAATTCATGTGGTTCATAAGTGCTGCTTTATTTTTGAAACCCTGTCCACAGTGACCACATGTAAACGGCTTTTCTGCTGTATGAGTTCTCATGTGCTTGTTAAGGTTTCCTTTTCGGGTAAAACTTCTTCCACACTGCTGGCAGGTGAAAGGCTTCTCTCCAGTGTGAATTCTTATGTGCTCTTCAAGGTGATGTTTGTAATTGAATCCCTTTCCACACGAAGTGCATCTGTAGGGTTGATCTCCAGAGTGAATTCTCATGTGGTCTATATAGGTCCGTTTTTGACTGAGACTCTTTCCACACTCAGAACATGTGTAGGTTTTCTCTTTATGAGATTTCATATGGACTTTAAGGTTTTGATCTTGATCAAAACTCTTTCCACACTGTTGGCAGGTGTAACGCTGCACTACATTGTGAATACTAAGGTGTCTGTTAAAGCTTCCTTTGTGAGTGAAAGTTGTTCCACACTGTTGGCAGGTGAAAAGACTCTCTTCAGTGTGAATTGTCATGTGGTAATTAAGGTTTCTTTTCTGACTGAAACGTCTTCCACAGTGTTGGCATTTGTAAGGCTTCTTTCTGGTGTGAACACTCATGTGGAGTCTAAAGTTTCCAAGTTGAGTAAAACTCTTTCCACACTGAGGACATGTGTAAGGCTTCTCTCCAGTGTGAATTCTAACATGTATTTTAAGATAATCTTTTTTACTGAAATGTTTTCCACACTGTTGGCAGCCATAAGGCTTCTCTCCTGTGTGAACTCTCATGTGTGTTTTGATCTTTGCTTTTTGACTGAAACTCTTTCCACACTGTTGGCAGAAGTGTCGTCTTCTTGTATTTTGTGCCTTTTTTCTTGAGGAAGACTTGTCAGTCTGTGAGCAGCCAAAATGTTTTTCTCCACTTATGAAATAATGATCTTTCTCTTCCATATCATTCAGTTCTTGACGGTCCTCTTTCAGCACCATCAGATCTAAGGCAAAAAGACAAATACAAATTTGTAACTCTACAATCAAACTAAAAATTCTTCAAATAGTAATCCCATGTAATAATTAAAAAAAAACTGTTTTTGTAAGGGAGTCAAGTAATTTTTATTTTTAAAGCACATTTAACAACAACGGCATTGCACCAAAGTGTTATAAATTTAAAACAAGGCAGATAACACAGTTACTACAAGACAACAACTTTTCGAGGTCAGATCACGTTCTTACCACAAACAAATCTCTCCAGAGTTTGTTTGAAAGCGTACTGAGACCACCTCTTCAAGCAGGTCTCGGTACGCTTGTTTGGTCCACACTGAAGTGCGATTGCTGCTTACTCATCTGCCCAAATGAACCGCACTAAAGGGGGAAACTAACTCTGGTACGATTCAACTGAACTAAATGAGGCAGTCAAATGATGTCATGCCGCATGGTTGCTGTTTCTGTGTGGAGATGTTAAAAAAAATCATGATATATATATATATATCCAAGTCCTGATTGGGAGGTTACGTCTGATTCCGATCAGGTCTGAAACAACGTGATCGGGCCCAATTTCCGATCATGTGATCGGATCTGGACATCCCTGATTGTAACTGAACTTTAAAATGAATCTAGAATGAAACAGCACTGCTTTTTCCCCAAATACACATGACCGGAAGGAGCAAAATTGGTCAATTGTGGCACAATAAAAGCTCTGTTGCTTTCAATCCGTGTGTCACTCGTTCAGTGGCCTCGTTTCACTGCGACAGCTTTCAACCTGGCTTCACTCTACTACGTTAATAAATCATTAGCTCATCCATGAACATAATTTCTGCCCGAGTCCCATTGGATTGCGTCAGCTGTGGGGATGAAAACCACAACTCCCATAATTCTACACTCTTTGTTTATTTTGAATACAGGCCCTCCAGCGGCGAAGTATTACATATTGTGCCTTTAAGCAATTAGTCCACTAATTGCATGTTTATATTAATAACATTTACTTACATATTTGGGGGACCTTTAATCTATATTCTATTCTGCACTCAAGCACACACCAAGCTTGTTAGTGAAAACAATGGAAAAAAAATAATGAATGTGTTGTAAAACCAGAAAAGACATTTTAATTATTTATTATAAAAATTGTGTTTTCTGAGTCAGAGCTCATTTTCCAATTCCCCTAGAGATAAACAGAGTATTATCCATTCAGCCGATCTCTGGTCTGGCCAAAAGCACTTTTAGCTTAGCATAGATCATTGAATCTGATTAGACTATTAGCATCTGCCTCAAAAAGGAAATTTTCTATTTAAAACTTGACTCTTCTGTAGTTACATCGTGTACTAAGACTGATATGGCTGGGAACTATACGATCAGGCCATCCTTAAAAATAATAAACCCGACTGACCCTGTCAATTTAGGAATGACTTTATTTAATTTTTTTTAAATATTTTTTTTTTTGCTTTTAGTCCGCCCGACTTGCCAGTTGTACATTTGCATTAAGACAGACCAATTTTTTTTTTTATAAACTCTTTAAACAACTAATACAAAAGCAATAAAATAGTATTAATTCTATTTTAGTAAGTACTGTAAATATATAAATTGCCTAGGCCTACATACAAACGAAGACTACATTCTTTTATAAAAAAATAAAAATAAA
>NC_068391.1:22712136-22758831 GCF_023724105.1 Carassius gibelio
TGAACACTGTAAGTACGTTAAATGTGTATTATAAATGGATAGCCTATATAGATTGCGTATAATGATATGCAACTAGTGCGTCTTTTTAAACAGGAGATTTAAATAATCAAATAATAAACAGGATTGTATATTATAAAATATGCTTGGAAAAATACAAATTACAATTACAAACTGAATCTTTAACAAATAAAGCAGTGGATTTAAAACAAATGATTCATTCACAAAACGTTAAATATTAAATGTTATTATTCAGATGATAACTTTAGAATTTAACAGTTGATAAAAGTAGGCTAACAAATGTTGAGTCAAATCTGAGGTCCAGTGTCTTTGATTATGAAAACCCCTGACATATATGAAAACCTTTCAAACATAATTACTTTTATTCGGGTTTTGCATTTGGATATATATATTTAGACATTATCAAAGACTACATAAATACATACAAACAAACAAGTAAATATATATACATACATGCATACATACTGACCTTAATGCAGAGCAGTGAAGAAACAGCAAAACAACTCTACAAAGAGAGAAAAGTAATTTGCGAGTCCAATAACATCTCAGAGATCCTGTCTGGTCCCCGCCGTAAGCAGACACGGATGGATGATTACGCAATGGATTCCACTGGCAACCAACTTAAACATCATCTTTCGTATCCATGTCTTGACCGCATGATAAGTGAGCTGAGCAACAGATTTTCTAGTGAAACTCATGAAGGGCATTCAAGCTTGCAATCCATCAGCTGATGACTTTCTTAGTGAGGAATCTCTAAACCCCATTCCAACACATTACAAAATCCACCTTTTGTTCTTTGCAAAGCTGAAATTCTGGTAGCAAGTAACAGGTAAGAGTTCCTGGCAAAAAAAGAAGAAAGAGGGTGCTGTCTCTGACATGGCCAGTGCTTACAAACTTTTTGATCGCGACATGTTTCCAACCCTGAGCTCGGTATTTCAAGCAGTTCTTACAATACCTGTCAGCAGTTCCAGCTGTGAGCGGTCATTTAGTGCATTTCTGTCATCTACATACATGGCTTAGGTGAACAATGGGCCAGACGAGACTCAATCATTTGGCTTTCTATCAATTGAAAAAGTAAAACAATCTTGAAGTAGCAGTGTTTGGAGTGTGTGTCGAGTCGTGTTCTCGTGACAGTGACGGTCCAAATGATGCGAAGTGCTGCAGCAATGGATGTGGACATCACTGTATGGCTTTATCTAAGATGTGATACTAATGCATTGGCCTGCTTTTCTTCCATTACAGTGACCTTGGATAAGGTGTGTGCCAATCAAAGTGACTGTCTAGGTTTGATGTGCTGCAGAAATATATGTACACGTGAATGTACACCTCTATTTGACGTAAGTTACATTGATGCACCACAGACAAAGTTTCTTAAGTATTTTATCATTTCTCCGTGGCATGGACCTGAATTTGGCCCATAGCATCATTTAAAGCACATTTATTTTCAAAATAAAAACTAATGTATATAACTCTATTTTAAAATAAAGCTTGTTCTTGCTTTGAGTGTTTTGTGCTGTGTGTCTGAGATTTGACGGCCACTAAATGGACAGACTAAATCTGACTATCTGTATCCTTGCAGTGGTCCTGATCCATAACTGACTGAAGTGCTGAGATCTCATCCATGATGATCAATGTCCCGCCAGACAGAAGAGCTGCCCAACCACCTGTGACCATGTAGCAGCTAACCATGTCAATTTAGCCATCAGGAATAAGTCTACGATTTGGTGGTTGTGCTTTCTTTTTTCTTTTCTTTTTTTCCTCCATGCTATACAGAGTTGTTAACTGTAAATGTCTTTTACATTCATAAAGATCTGAGTTTAGTAAAACTTCTGTGTGTATGTGGTTGGGGTGTGTGGCATGGATGTATCTAATGCAAATGAAAGGCAGTCTCCAGTTGACTGGCAGAGATGATAAAAGGTGATTGTGATGCCAATAATACCCTGTGTGAGAGTGCTTTCACTGAATTTAATGGGACTATAGTTGAGGAAATAATGGGTAAAATGGGATTAGTTTGTCGTATCAATGGTAGCAGTACAAGACTGGATGTAGTGGATAATTGTAACTGCTGTATTTTTCAGTTTTCTTGGTTTTTATTTTGTGTTTATGTAACTCATGTATTATTGCAAATCAGTTTTTACCATGAAGATTAGATGCTGACATGCCAATAACAATAAAGGACTACTACTACTGGATGTAATGGTCAGAATCATCTGTTTTTGTTCAAAAGAGATTATTCTCACTATACGTATTTCTAGATATACATCTATATATCTATATGATTTTATGTTTACTCTCATTGTTAATCTGCATGTTATTTTCACTATTAAAGAAGAAAAAAAAGCTGATGAATGGTGGAATATACCACCATATGCATAAAACCTGAACACAAAACAGTGTCATCTGCATTCACTTATATATCAGTAATCACTAATTTGTGCAATAAATAAAGAGAAAAAAGTAAAGTATATATAATATTTATGAATAATATATATATTATATCCGGGGACGGATTAATGCACGGCTACCGGGCACTTGTCCATGGCATTAGACCAAAGTGGGGCACAGCCGAAATACTGCTCCTCCAGGAATGCGGTTTCAACTGTGGCCCCTCAGGATTTTATGCAAAGTGGATTTTAGATTTTTTTTACATTTTATTAATCATTTTTATAAAATAAGTGCTTATTTACACTTACTTTTTAATGTCTTGTTGGCAGAGGCTATTGAGGCTCCACCAGCTCCACCCACAAACGTGGCCATTTCATTCATAAACTCAACAGAATCCTGTGATTGGTTATAATGCGCAGCACTGTAAAAATGCATATTTCTCAGCACCAGCCAAAAAAAAAGCTGATGCCGTGCCGATCATATATATATAAAGAGAAAAAAGTAAAGTATATATAAAATCCACTTTGCTTAAGTTCCTGAGGGGGCACGGTTGGAATGTGTGTGTGGGGGGGGGGGGGGGTCATTTTGGCTGGGCCCCATTCTGAACAAGTGCCCGGCAGGTAGCCTGTACGGTAATCCGTCACTGGGGTGGGGTATGCAAGCATATATATATATATATATATATATATATATATATATATATATATATATATATATATATATATATATGCACACCGGTTTGATTAAATAAAGTTTCTGTTCAGGTTTTATGCATATGGTTGTGTATTCCTGACAGTATTTTTTTTTCATCTAAAATTAGACCCCCTCCTTAAAATAAAAAATTCTTTTCCATCTTCAAAGTTTAAGCATCAGCTTTTTTTCTTCTTCAATAGCTGAAAATAACATGCAGTTTAACAATGAGAGTAAACATAAAATCATATAGATATATAGATGTATATCTAGAAAATACCTATAGAGAGAATAACCTCTTTTGAACAAAAACAGATGATTCTGACCATTACATCCAGTAGTAGTAGTCCTTTATTGTTATTGGCATGTCAGCATCTAATCTTCATGGTAAAAACTGATTTGCAATAATACATGAGTTACATAAACACAAAATAAAAACCAAGCAAACTGAAAAATACAGCAGTTAAAATTATCCACTACATCCATTCTTGTACTGCTACCATTGTTAAAACAAACTAATCCTATTTTACCCATAATTTCCTCAACTATAGTCCCATTAAATTCAGTGAAAGCACTCTCACACAGGGTATTATTGGCATCACAATCACCTTTTATCATCTCTGCCAGTCAACTGGAGACTGACTTTCATTTGCATTAGATACATCCATGCCACACACCCCAACCACATACACACAGAAGTTTTACTAAACTCAGATCTT
This sequence comes from Carassius gibelio, assembly GCF_023724105.1. Taxonomy (NCBI): domain Eukaryota; kingdom Metazoa; phylum Chordata; class Actinopteri; order Cypriniformes; family Cyprinidae; genus Carassius; species Carassius gibelio. The sequence continues at coordinate 22,715,949 of NC_068391.1, forward strand.
TATGAATGTAAAAGACATTTACAGTTAACAACTCTGTATAGCATGGAGGAAAAAAAAGAAAAAAGAAAAAAAAAAAGAAAGCACAACCACCAAATCGAAGACTTATTCCTGATGGCTAAATTGACATGGTAAGCTGCATGAATGGTCACAGGTGGTCGGGCAGCTCTTCTGTCTGACGGGACATTGATCATCATGGATGAGATCTCAGCACTTCAGTCCGAGTCATGGATCAGGACCACTGCAAGGATACAGATAGTCAGATTTAGTCTGTCCATTTAGTGGCCGTCAAATCTCAGACACACAGCACAAAACACTCAAAGCAAGAACAAGCTTTATTTTAAAATAGAGTTATATACATTAGTTTTTATTTTGAAAATAAATGTGCTTTAAATGATGCTATGGGCCAAATTCAGGTCCTTGCCACGGAGAAATGATAAAATACTTAAGAAACTGTGTGTGTGGTGCATCAGTATAACTTACGTCATATAGAGGTGTACATTCAAGTGTACATTTATTTCTGCAGCACTTCTGACCGCCTGGACAGTCAGCAGCAGTGGCACACACCTTATCCAAGGTCACTGTAATGGAAGAAAAGCAGGCCAATGCATTAGTATCACATCTTTAGATAAAGCCATACAGTGATGTCCACATCCATTGCTGCAGCACTTCTAATCGTTTGGACCGTCACTGTCATGAGAACACGACTCGACACACACTCCAAACACTGCTACTTCAAGATTGTTTTACTTTTTCAAATTGATAGAGTCTCCTCTGGCCCATTGTTCACCTAAGCCATGTATGTAGACGACAGAAATGCACTAAATGACCGCTCACAGCTGGAACTGCTGACAGGTATTGTAAGAACTGCTTGAAATACCAAGCTCAGGGTTGGAAACATGTCGCGATCAAGAAGTTTAAGCACTAGGCATGTCAGAGACAGCACCCTCTTCTTTTTTGCCAGGAACTGTTTTGCTACCAGAATTTCCTCTGGACAAAGATGGATTTTGTAATTTGTTTCAATGAGATTTAGAGATTCATCTGCTGGATTGCAGCTGATTTGAAGGAAGGGATCAAATTGATGCCGGAGCTTCATTAACTCCAATAAGTTCCCCTGATTTCCACTAGAGTCTGCTTCTTCATGTCCACGAAAATAAATATCCTACTTCCCTAGAAAGCTGATCACAGCAACAATTCTGTTAATAATTTTAATTAACTTGTTTAATTCCTTATTCCAAAGTCCCTAAATCATCTTCTTTCAAACTGCCTTCTGTGCCTAGCTGCTTGCCTGCTCTCTCTAACTCATCTGCAATAGAAAAGTAAATACACAGAATAATGCATTCGTATATAAACAGCTAATTTCTGACGATAATAAAATGCTATATTATCTTTAGTTTAAGATAGTCCTACATTAAAAAATTAAATCAAATGAAACTTTACGCACAAACACACAGACACAAACACACACTGTACCAGTGTCCAATAACTGAATCTGTAGCAGCTCATCTCCGTTGCCATCCATGCCACTGCCATCTGGGAAAAAAAGTGAAATTTACTTGTTTGTTTGTATGTTTTTATGTAGTCTTTGTTAATGTCTAAAATATATATCCAAATGCAAAACCGAATAAAAGTTATTACGTTTGAAAGGTTTTCATATATATTTACTCAGGATACTACAGTCATCTAGTGGTTAACTTTGACATTACAATTGCTTTTCTTAACTTATTTGCACTTAATATGCCTAATCTAACAAACGTTTGAGATTTTAAATAGATTTGCTCAATTTTTTACTTGTATACTGCATTAGTTGAATAATAGAAATTTCTTATGCCTTAGGCCTTTAACAGTTTATATTTTATTTAGATCCATCTTTAGGTCTATTTATTTTAAGGCCTTTATGTCTTGGGTAGGGAATGATATTACAGGCAATATTTAAAAAACTCACATATATCAGGCGTTTTCATAATCAAAGATAAATTTGACTCAACATTTGTTAACCTATTTTTATCAACTGTTACATTTAGCAGAAGCTTTTATCTGAAGAGACTTACAGCGCATTCAGGCTATACTTTTTTTTACAGCTTAAGTCATTTGTGGATTAATGTGTATTGGTGACGCGAACCGTTTAAAAAGATTCAGTTCGATTTGGTGAACTGGTTCGAAAAGATCCAGTTACAACATATTCAGATATCACAAACTGCAGAGTTTTGAACTCTCTCATAACAGACACGGAAGAGAAGACAATGCTGAATAAAGTCTATGCTATTTTTAGACAAAAATGTATTTTCGATGCTTCAAAAAATTCTAACTGATGATGATGTTTTTCTTACCTTTCTGGACATGGACAGTATACCGTACATAGGTTTTCAATGGAGGGACAGAAAGCTCTCGGACTAAATCTAAAATATCTTAAACTGTGTTCCGAAGATAAACAGAGGTTTTACGGGTTTGGAAGGACATGAGGGTGAGTTATTAATGACATAATTTTCATTTTTGGGTGAAGTAACCCTTTAAAGTGGTTTTCCTATTATTACAAGCCAATGATCCACTTTCAGTGCCATTTAGCACCATTTTTGTTAAAAGAGTGTACCATCACAAGCACATGCACATTTTAAGCATTTTCATACACAAAAAAAAGAATCAAAATATAGTACGTTTGTAGCAAAACAGAGAAAACACATTAAAACCATCCGATCAGACTATTTGAACAAGTGGCTTGTTAAGTAGTACTTCATTAACGTTATAAGCTATAATTAGCCCCCATGCTAAATTGAATAGAATTGTTAAACAGGTAAAGTACAAATCACTTAGAAAATTCAACAAAGACTTCAGTAGTGATGGCATACTGTACATACCTTGTGAATCTCCATCCAACGTAAAGGGTTGTTTTACTGTAAATAAATAAATAAACAATGCCCATCTTCAACATTGTGTTTTCCTTGTACAATGAAAAAAAAATAAAGACCTTACGATTTAGATATAAACTTAGATATACTCATTTACATGTTTTCTTCTAATGAAGTTAAAAGATCTCACCTGTGGCAAATGCTCTGGCATCTGTTGTGCTCAAGAAAACAGAGAGACACAACAAAACAATGATCAACGCGCAGCACACTCGAGCTGTCATCTTCTCGACCTGCAGTCTCACAATGGACTGAATTGGTGCGTCAGGAGGCTTTTAAACCTCTTTTGAAACCACATTTTTAAAGATCCAAGGTCTGGCGCAACTCCAGCCCTGAAACTCCCCTGCCTGAGGCTATCCCTAATCTTGAAGACCCTGAGTAACTTGTTCAGGTGTGTTTATTTATGGGTTAAGAAAAGAAGAAGTGAAGAAAAGAAGTGAAGTGACATTCAGCCAAGTATGGTGACCCATACTCAGAATTTGTGCTCTGCATTTAACCCATCCGAAATGCACACACACAGAGCAGTGAACACACACACACACACACTGTGAGCACACACCCGGAGCAGTGGGCAGCCATTTATGCTGCGGCGCCCGGGGAGCAGTTGGGGGTTCGATGCCTTGCTCAAGGGCACCTAAGTCCTGGTATTGAAGGTGGAGAGAGAGCTGTTCATGCACTCCCCCCACCCACAATTCCATCCGGCCCGAGACTAGAACTCACAACCCTTCGATTGGGAGTCCAACCCTCTAACCATTAGGCCACGACTTCCCCAAAATAGAAAAAAAAAAGTGGACTCCCAAAATAGATTTGGTCTGCTCCATTTACTTTTGGTAATTTTATACACTTTATAGTGTTTTATCTCAGCAGCACACATTGTTTAATTCATATCTGATTTTCATTTTTATTTATTTGACTTTTCACTTCACTTTCCACTGTGCCTATTAAAACGTTTGACTGTAGAATGTTTTCTAAAAGTTCAGTGTGTTATTTGTTATTTATCTGTAAATAACTGGGCTGGTCTTGGGCATTAAAACCATGGACTGAAAATAGGCCCCTCTTCAGCCCTGTTTCTAAGCATAAGGTATTTTCCTAATAAATTAACATCATAATTTATTTTTGTGCTAGAACGGGCAAATACAGAAAAAAAGGTCAAAATTCCTGCTTGCCAAGTACTCATGCAAATACAATTAGTTCCAGTGATGCAATGCCGATTGCGCAAATGCTAATTGCATTGAAAAGTGATGTTGGTTCAATATCATTTTTGCATCCGAAGTTAATTCAGAAACAAGGTTGTGATTTCAACAGAATATTGAATCAGTGATGCTCATTCTACAGCACTGTTGAATCAGCATTGAAATGAACAAAATGAATATTGTGATGTTCATTAAACATCACTGTTTTTGGATCAATGTGTTGATTCTAAAACACTGAAAATACAATTAACTGAAATGTCAAAATAAAAGAGTGTTGCCATCTGATGTACATATTTGCCCCATGGGACTGAATCTTCATTTTTATCATTTGTATAATTAGGCTACCTTATTAATTGTGTTTGTGTTATCTTTTGAGTCAAATACTTTAATTTAGCCAATTACTAAAATCGTTAAAATATAAACTTTTCCAATAACAACAAACTGTTTAAAAGGGCATATACTTAAAAAAAAAAAAAAAAAAGACTCATTGGGCTCCAATATTATGAAAAAATTATTCTTAATTATTGCTCTTGATATTGTAATAATGACTACTAATGTCGATTAAGAGAATATAAAAAACAGTCTATGCTTGGACAAACACCACATCATATTCTGTCTTCAGACAAAGATGTCAGCTTATGATGTTAGTTTATTACACAAATTATGTAACTTTCATTACAACCAGTGAAGCTGGCTATGAAATTTTATCTCTTCCATTGTATCTGCAGTTTGTTGTTTACGATGAAAATATTCACAGTAATGCAGAAATCATGCATGCACGTGACAAAACTGGAATTTTCTTTTGTGAGAAAAATATTTTTTAATTAAATTGTCTGTTATAAGTGTTGTGGTATGAGAGTGATTTCTTTGAGGGTTTTTTTAGCGGTAAGCGCTGATCTTGAAAAACAGTGATATCTAAACCTCTCTCTCTGATTCTAAAAGGCCGGTGTCCTGAGTCTCGCAGCAACCAGTTTGACCACACCTGTCTGAAGTAATCTAGTAATCCTGAAGATCTCGATTTGCTGGTTCAGGTGTGTTTAGATTGGGGTTAGAACAAAACGCTGCAGGTGACCCTCCAGGAGCTGAATCTACCTATAATATTGTGCAACATATTTATTATTTAACTTAAATATTGTTGCACTTTTGTTGGTTTGATTGCTTCTCTCGTCCTCATTTGTAAGTCACTTTGGATAAAAGGGAGTCAGACTGCACTGTTTGACCTATAGTTTTTCGATTCACTAAGAAGAACCGATTCTCTTAAATCATTCATTCATGAATTGGACTAATGTCACTGTCAAACGTCACTGTAAATGGTCAAAAAGTGTGAGATAAGATGTAAGTAAAACAATTAAGGGTTTACATTAGAATGTTGAATAATCTATATGCAGTGATGGAAACGTTTTGAATTAAAAAGACATATAATTTAATCTTGGTATTTTTATTTCTGGTTTATTTTTATCCTCCATCTCAGACACCTGAATCATGCCCTCAAGAAAAGGTCATTCAGGTTGACTACACTGAAACAGATCCTTGCACAATTTCGCTCTGGAGACTGAAGCTTCGGTTGTCATGACAGGCAAAATGACAGCTGATGGATGGATGTGACAACTTCCTGTTGCAACGAGCACAGCAGATATATTTACCTCATAGAAAAAAAGCACATAGATTGAATTTCATGTTGTGTTTTTATTCATCTTGGTTGTTCACAACTTGTGGGCTTTTCCTGGTTGAGTTATACTGAAATGCTTTGCTAATAAGAGTCTCATGAACGCCCATTCATGCACAGAGACCAACAGTCAAGTAAATAATTTTTTTTTAGTGGCGAAATAACCCTTAAAACAAATTTTTCACCTGAATTGTCATTTTCTTATACTCATGCTGTTCCACAGACACCATGTATCACCATGTATGACAACCACACAAGAAATAAAAAAAAGACTATTATGAGTAAACTATTATTGTATTGTAATTGATACTTGTTTCTGATATTTCACCTGTTAATAGTTTTGATAAATGGATGTGAAATGATTCAGTTTTTATCCCCAATTTTACAGGAGCACTTTTACTGAAACCATCCACAGATTATACACAATGGCGACAGACACACCCCAAAGCGGATGAGGTTCTGGCATCCTGAACAGCTCTGAGGAGGGACTTGTCACTGCAGCAAATGCGTTCCGTAAAACCTCGAAACTTTAATGTATGTTTGGCTCCGAGAGGTTACCATAGGACAATAAAACGTAAGATTGGCTGCCGTTGCTGTTAATCGTTCACAAAGTCTACAAACTCTCAAACAGCTGATGACGCCGAATCTTTTACCAGTGACTGGAATTTGTTTTGGAATTGTACCACGTGACCAGCAACAAGCGCAGTAGACAGAAAAACATTGAAAGCCTTTCAAACACTTCTAATTGTTCTTCTTATCGCACAAGACCGCCGCACGTAAGTTTAATTTAATACCTCCTCGATTACAGACTGCGGTCAAGCCAGCCGCACTTCAGAAAAACACCGTCAAGCCAGCCGCGAGTGAAATTTATATGCGCGTGTATTACTATAATTACGGCAATAGCAGGAACAACAGAGAGGGAACGCGCTTTCAGAGCGCTTTTCATCTATACGTTCAGATTTGATCTATGACGACCTTTTTCGCCCATCTGCTCTAATATTCGTGTAACTTATTGTTTTCCTTGACTGCTCTGTATTACTATAATTTTCAGCCTTTCAAAGCATTACAATTATTAGTAGAAAACGAGATATGGGACATTCATTGATTTAGAAGACACTTTTTTATGATGAGAAAGAAGCAATTAAAGGTCAGTTCTTAAAGAAGACATCCCATACTATATCCATACCTCACATAAAACCATTTTACTGGACACTTTTAGAGATATAGGATAATATTACACTTTACAAGTCTTTAAAGATCCCATTTCTAACAAGTAGAAAAAAAACAATGGTCAGTTCTTATAAGGGACTTCGCATACTATATGCAAACTTAATATCAAACCATTGTACAACAGCATTTTTGAGATATGGGACATTATTACACTTTAAAGGGTTATAAAGATCATATTTCTAATAAATAGAAAAAAACAATGGTCAGTTCTTATCAGGGACGTCCCATACTATATACACAAAAAATCATTTTGCTAAAGCATTTTTGAGATATGGGTCCATATGGCGATTAAGAGGGCTATAAAGACCCCTATAGCGGAGTACAAAACTTTTTATCCACAGGAAGAAGGAGGCGGAAACCGGCCATCAATCAAATAAGGCTTTTAATAACAAAATAAACACAAAACACTGCGACAGCCCTTCACGGACGACTGTCGCTTACAAACAAAAACCAAGTACAAACTAAAATCATGGCCTGGCCTGGCCCTTTCTCGTTGTTCACTGTCGTCGCCCCCTCTTTTGTATCCTTCCATCTCCACCGCGGGACGCGAGACCGGTGAGTGGAGCAGGCGTCGCTCATTTCCAGTCACTCCACTGGCCTCATTCCGTTCTCATGGCTCGCGGCCCCGCCCCACTCATCACAACCCTATTTCTAATAAGTAGAAAAAAACAAAGGTCAGTTCATATAAGGGACATCCCAAACTATATGCAAACCTCATATCAAACCATTTTACTGCAGCATTTTTGAGATATGCGTCCATATCGCGATTTAGAGGGCTATAAAGTCAACATTTCTAATAAGTAGAAAAAAACAAAGGTCAGTTCTTATCAGGGACATCACATACTATTTGCACCCTTCATATGAAACCATTTTACTGCAGCATTTTTGAGATATGGGACAATACAATGATTTAGAGGGCGATAAAGACACCATTTCTAATAAGTAGAAAAAAACAATAGTCAGTTCTTATCAGGGACATCCCATACTATATGCACACTTCATATGAAACCATTTTACTGCAGCATTTTTAATATATGGGACAATACAATGATTTAAAGGGCTATAAAGACACCATTTCTAATAAGTAGAAAAAAACAATAGTCTGTTCCTATAAGGGATTTCCCATACTATATGCACACCTTATATCAAAACCTTTTACTGCAGCATTTTTGACATATGGGTCCAAATGGTGATTTCGATGGCTATAAAGACACCATTTATAATAAGTAGAAAAAAACAATGGTCAGTTCTTATAAAGCACATGCCATACTATATGCACACCTCATATCAAAGCATTTTACTGCAGCATGTTTGAGATATGGGTCCATATGGCAATTTAGAGTGCTATAAAGACCCCATTTCTAATAAGTAGAAAAAAATAATAGTCAGTTCTCATCAGTGACGTCCGATACTATGAGCACATCTCATATCAAACCATTTTACTGCAGCTTTTTCCAGAAATGGGAAATTATTACACTTTAACGGGCTGTGAAGATCCCATTTCTAATAAGTAGAAAAAAACAATGGTCAGATCTTATAAAGGACATTCCATACTATATGCACAAATCATATCAAACCATTTTACTGCAGCATTTTTGAGATATGGGTCCATGTGGCAATTTAGAGGGCTATAAAGACAACATTTCTAATAAGTAGAAAAAAACAATAGTCAGTTCTTATCAGGGACGTCCCATACTATATGCACCCTTCATATGAAACCATTTTACTGCAGCATTTTTAAGATACGAGACATTTTTACACTTTAAAGGGCTGTAAAGATCCCATTTCTAATAAGTAGAAAAAAACAAAAGTCAGTTCTTATCAGGGACATCCCATACTATATGCACACCTCATATCAAACCATTTTACTGCAGAATTTTCGAGATATGGGACATTATTATATTTTAAAGGGCTATAAAGATCCCATTTCTAATAAGTAGATAAAAACAATGGTATGTTCCTATAAGGGATGTCCCATACTATATGCACACCTCATATCAAACCCTTTTACTGCAGCATTTTTGAGATATGGGTCCAAATGGTGATTTAGAGTGCTACAAAGACCCCATTTCTAATAAGTAGAAAAAAACAATGGTCAGTTCTTATAAAGGACATGCCATACTATATGCACACCTCATATCAAACCATTTTACTGCAGCATTTTTGAGATATGGGACATTATTACACTTTAAAGGGCTATAAAGATCCCATTTCTAATAAGTAGAAAAAAACGAAAGTCAGTTCTTATCAGGGACATCCCATAATATATGCACACCTCATATCAAACCATTTTACTGCAGTATTTTCGAGATATGGGACATTATTACACTTTAAATGGCTGTAAAGATCCCATTTCTAATAAGTAGAAAAAAACAACAGTCAATTCTTATCTGGGATGTCCCATACTATATGCACACCTCATTTCAAACCATTTTACTGCAGCATTTTTCAGATATGGGACAATACAATGATTTAGAGGGCTATAAAGACACCATTTCTAATAAGTAGAAAAAAACAATAGTCAGTTCTTATCAGGGACATCCCATACTATATGCACACTTCATATGAAACCATTTTACTGCAGCATTTTTAATATATGGGACAATACAATGATTTAGAGGGCTATAAAGACACCATTTCTAATAAGTAGAAAAAAACAATAGTCAGTTCTTATCAGGGATGTCCCATACTATATGCACACCTCATATCAAACCATTTTACTGCAGCATTTTCGAGATATGGGACATTATTACATTTTAAATGGCTGTAAAGATCCCATTTCTAATAAGTAGAAAAAAGCAACAGTCAGTTCTTATCAGGGATGTCCCATACTATATGCACACCTCATATCAAACCATTTTACTGCAGCATTTTCAAGATATGGGACATTATTACAATTTAAAGGGTCATAAAGATCCCATTTCTAATAAGTAGAAAAAAACAAAAATCAGTTCTTATCAGGGACGTCCCATACTATATGCACACCTCATATCAAACCATTTTACTGCAGCATTTTCGAGATATGGGACATTGTTACATTTTAAATGGCTGTAAAGATCCCATTTCTAATAAGTAGAAAAAAGCAACAGTCAGTTCTTATCAGGGATGTCCCATACTATATGCACACCTCATATCAAACCATTTTACTGCAGCATTTTCAAGATATGGGACATTATTACAATTTAAAGGGTCATAAAGATCCCATTTCTAATAAGTAGAAAAAAACAAAAGTCAGTTCTTATCAGGGACATCCCATACTATATGCACACCTCATATCAAACCATTTTACTGCAGCATTTTCGAGATATGGGACATTATTACACTTTAAATGGCTGTAAAGATCCCATTTCTAATAAGTAGAAAAAAGCAACAGTCAGTTCTTATCAGGGATGTCCCATACTATATGCACACCTCATATCAAACCATTTTACTGCAGCATTTTCAAGATACGGGACATTATTACACTATAAAGGGCTGTAAAGATCCCATTTCTAATAAGTAGAAAAAAACAAAAGTCAGTTCTTATCAGGGATGTCCCATACTATATGCACACCTCATATCAAACCATTTTACTGCAGCATTTTCAAGATACGGGACATTATTACACTATAAAGGGCTGTAAAGATCCCATTTGTAATAAGTAGAAAAAAACAAAAGTCAGTTCTTATCATGGACATCCCATACTATATGCACACCTCTTATCAAACCACTTTACTGCAGCATTTTTCAGATATGGGACAATACAATGATTTAGAGGGCTATAAAGACACCATTTCTAATAAGTAGAAAAAAACAATAGTCAGTTCTTATCAGGGATGTCCCATACTATATGCACACCTCATATCAAACCATTTTACTGCAGCATTTTCAAGATACGGGACATTATTACACTTTAAATGGCTGTAAAGATCCCATTTCTAATAAGTAGAAAAAAACAATGGTCAGTTCTTATCTGGGATGTCCCATACTATATGCACACCTCATATCAAACCATTTTACTGCAGCATTTTTCAGATATGTGACAATTCAATGATTTAGAGGGCTATAAAGACACCATTTCTAATAAGTAGAAAAAAACAATAGTCAGTTCTTATCAGGGACGTCCCATACTATATGCACACCTCATATCAAACCATTTTACTGCAGCATTTTCAAGATACGGGACATTATTACACTTTAAATGGCTGTAAAGATCCCATTTCTAATAAGTAGAAAAAAGCAACAGTCAGTTCTTATCTGGGATGTCCCATACTATATGCACACCTCATTTCAAACTATTTTACTGCAGCATTTTTCAGATATGGGACAATACAATGATTTAGAGGGCTATAAAGATCCCATTTCTAATACGTAGAAAAAAGCAACAGTCAGTTCTTATCAGGGATGTCCCATACTATATGCACACCTCATATCAAACCATTTTACTGCAGCATTTTCAAGATATGGGACATTATTACACTTTAAAGGGCTATAAAGATCCCATTTCTAATAAGTAGAAAAAAGCAACAGTCAGTTCTTATCAGGGACATCCCATACTATATGCACACCTCATATCAAACCATTTTACTGCAGCATTTTTTAGATATGGGTCCAAATGGTGATTTGGAGGGCTATAAAGACATCATTTCTAATAAGTAGAAAAAAACAATGGTCAGTTCTAATAAAGGACATGCCATACTATATGCACACCTCATATCAAACCATTTTACTGCAGCATTTTCGAGATATGGGACATTATTACACTTTAAATGGCTGTAAAGATCCCATTTCTAATAAGTAGAAAAAAACAATGGTCTGTTCCTATAAGGGATGTCCCATACTATTTGCACACCTCATATCAAACCATTTTACTGCAGCATTTTTCAGATATGGGACAATACAATGATTTAGAGGGCTATAAAGACACCATTTCTAATAAGTAGAAAAAAACAATAGTCAGTTCTTATCAGGGATGTCCCATACTATATGCACACCTCATATCAAACCCTTTTACTGCAGCATTTTTGAGATATGGGTCCAAATGGTGATTTAGAGTGCTACAAAGACCCCATTTCTAATAAGTAGAAAAAAACAATGGTCAGTTCTTATAAAGGACATGCCATACTATATGCACACCTCATATCAAACCATTTTACTGCAGCATTTTTGAGATATGGGACATTATTACACTTTAAAGGGCTATAAAGATCCCATTTCTAATAAGTAGAAAAAAACGAAAGTCAGTTCTTATCAGGGACATCCCATAATATATGCACACCTCATATCAAACCATTTTACTGCAGTATTTTCGAGATATGGGACATTATTACACTTTAAATGGCTGTAAAGATCCCATTTCTAATAAGTAGAAAAAAACAACAGTCAGTTCTTATCTGGGATGTCCCATACTATATGCACACCTCATTTCAAACCATTTTACTGCAGCATTTTTCAGATATGGGACAATACAATGATTTAGAGGGCTATAAAGACACCATTTCTAATAAGTAGAAAAAAACAATAGTCAGTTCTTATCAGGGACATCCCATACTATATGCACACTTCATATGAAACCATTTTACTGCAGCATTTTTAATATATGGGACAATACAATGATTTAGAGGGCTATAAAGACACCATTTCTAATAAGTAGAAAAAAACAATAGTCAGTTCTTATCAGGGATGTCCCATACTATATGCACACCTCATATCAAACCATTTTACTGCAGCATTTTCGAGATATGGGACATTATTACATTTTAAATGGCTGTAAAGATCCCATTTCTAATAAGTAGAAAAAAGCAACAGTCAGTTCTTATCAGGGATGTCCCATACTATATGCACACCTCATATCAAACCATTTTACTGCAGCATTTTCAAGATATGGGACATTATTACAATTTAAAGGGTCATAAAGATCCCATTTCTAATAAGTAGAAAAAAACAAAAATCAGTTCTTATCAGGGACGTCCCATACTATATGCACACCTCATATCAAACCATTTTACTGCAGCATTTTCGAGATATGGGACATTGTTACATTTTAAATGGCTGTAAAGATCCCATTTCTAATAAGTAGAAAAAAGCAACAGTCAGTTCTTATCAGGGATGTCCCATACTATATGCACACCTCATATCAAACCATTTTACTGCAGCATTTTCAAGATATGGGACATTATTACAATTTAAAGGGTCATAAAGATCCCATTTCTAATAAGTAGAAAAAAACAAAAGTCAGTTCTTATCAGGGACATCCCATACTATATGCACACCTCATATCAAACCATTTTACTGCAGCATTTTCGAGATATGGGACATTATTACACTTTAAATGGCTGTAAAGATCCCATTTCTAATAAGTAGAAAAAAGCAACAGTCAGTTCTTATCAGGGATGTCCCATACTATATGCACACCTCATATCAAACCATTTTACTGCAGCATTTTCAAGATACGGGACATTATTACACTATAAAGGGCTGTAAAGATCCCATTTCTAATAAGTAGAAAAAAACAAAAGTCAGTTCTTATCAGGGATGTCCCATACTATATGCACACCTCATATCAAACCATTTTACTGCAGCATTTTCAAGATACGGGACATTATTACACTATAAAGGGCTGTAAAGATCCCATTTGTAATAAGTAGAAAAAAACAAAAGTCAGTTCTTATCATGGACATCCCATACTATATGCACACCTCTTATCAAACCACTTTACTGCAGCATTTTTCAGATATGGGACAATACAATGATTTAGAGGGCTATAAAGACACCATTTCTAATAAGTAGAAAAAAACAATAGTCAGTTCTTATCAGGGATGTCCCATACTATATGCACACCTCATATCAAACCATTTTACTGCAGCATTTTCAAGATACGGGACATTATTACACTTTAAATGGCTGTAAAGATCCCATTTCTAATAAGTAGAAAAAAACAATGGTCAGTTTTTATCTGGGATGTCCCATACTATATGCACACCTCATATCAAACCATTTTACTGCAGCATTTTTCAGATATGTGACAATTCAATGATTTAGAGGGCTATAAAGACACCATTTCTAATAAGTAGAAAAAAACAATAGTCAGTTCTTATCAGGGACGTCCCATACTATATGCACACCTCATATCAAACCATTTTACTGCAGCATTTTCAAGATACGGGACATTATTACACTTTAAATGGCTGTAAAGATCCCATTTCTAATAAGTAGAAAAAAGCAACAGTCAGTTCTTATCTGGGATGTCCCATACTATATGCACACCTCATTTCAAACCATTTTACTGCAGCATTTTTCAGATATGGGACAATACAATGATTTAGAGGGCTATAAAGATCCCATTTCTAATACGTAGAAAAAAGCAACAGTCAGTTCTTATCAGGGATGTCCCATACTATATGCACACCTCATATCAAACCATTTTACTGCAGCATTTTCAAGATATGGGACATTATTACACTTTAAAGGGCTATAAAGATCCCATTTCTAATAAGTAGAAAAAAGCAACAGTCAGTTCTTATCAGGGACATCCCATACTATATGCACACCTCATATCAAACCATTTTACTGCAGCATTTTTTAGATATGGGTCCAAATGGTGATTTGGAGGGCTATAAAGACATCATTTCTAATAAGTAGAAAAAAACAATGGTCAGTTCTAATAAAGGACATGCCATACTATATGCACACCTCATATCAAACCATTTTACTGCAGCATTTTCGAGATATGGGACATTATTACACTTTAAATGGCTGTAAAGATCCCATTTCTAATAAGTAGAAAAAAACAATGGTCTGTTCCTATAAGGGATGTCCCATACTATTTGCACACCTCATATCAAACCATTTTACTGCAGCATTTTTCAGATATGGGACAATACAATGATTTAGAGGGCTATAAAGACACCATTTCTAATAAGTAGAAAAAAACAATAGTCAGTTCTTATCAGGGATGTCCCATACTATATGCACACCTCATATCAAACCATTTTGCTGCAGCATTTTCAAGATATGGGACATTATTACACTTTAAAGGGCTATAAAGATCCCATTTGTAATAAGTAGAAAAAAAGAATAGTCAATTCTTATCAGGGACCTCCCATACTATATGCACACCTCATATCAAACCATTTTACTGCAGCATTTTCGAGATATGGGTCCAAATGGTGATTTGGAGGGCTATAAAGACGTAATTTCTAATAAGTAGAAAAAAACAATGGTCAGTTCTTATCAGGGACGTCCCATACTATATGCACACCTCATATCAAACCATTTTACTGCAGGACTTTTGAGATATGGGACAATACAATGATTTAGAGGGCTATAAAGACACCATTTCTAATAAGTAGAAAAAAACAATAGTCAATTCTTATCAGGGACCTCCCATACTATATGCACACCTCATATCAAACCATTTTACTGCAGCATTTTCGAGATATGGGTCCAAATGGTGATTTGGAGGGCTATAAAGACGTAATTTCTAATAAGTAGAAAAAAACAATGGTCAGTTCTTATCAGGGACGTCCCATACTATATGCACACCTCATATCAAACCATTTTACTGCAGGACTTTTGAGATATGGGACATTATTACACTTTAACGGGCTTTAAAGATCCCATTTCTAATAAGTAGAAAAAAACAATGGTCAGTTCTCATAAGGGACATCCCATACTATATGCACACATAATGGTTTGATATAAAACCCAGTCTACTGCAACATTAATGAGATATGGACCTATATTGTGCTTTAGGGGGCTATAAAGATAAAGGGTATATTCACTTCAGAGGCTCATAGAGAAATGTAATGTTTTCTAAAATCTATGAGTAAATCCATGGAAAACATTTTACTGTATGGTTTTTTTAAGAGCTAGCAAGTATTTCACATATAGAGTTATAAAACATTACATTTATCTATTCCAATAATAATAATAATAATAAACAATTGTCATAAGGGACATCACCAAATATGTGCAGCCATTATAAAAAACATTTCAGTTTACCAATCTGGAACTGCATGCATTCAGAGTCAGTTCTGAGACTTTGCATAACTTTGAGACATGTAGAAATGTCAGCTTATAAAAGTAGAGGAAAACGATGCCCATTTCATGCAAGGCACCTCCTACTTTATTAGCACAGCTAAAATAAAATCTGGGTACTTTGGCAGTTTGGACTTACATGTATTCTAATTCAACAAAATGCTATTTAACTACATAAGTAGGAACACTTACTATTTTTAAAAGGCACACAATAATACTACCTTCGTGCAGAGTTCAGTGTCAATCCTGCTCCAGCAAACCTTTCTGTAACTATGAATTGTTCCTGACTCTTAATTAGATTAGGGTTGGAACTGAACTTTAAGTGAGATTTCCAGAAACAAGACTGGGGATACGCTATGATCCATTCATCCATTGAATGCAAGCTACTCTAAACTTTCACAGAGCAAAGACTCCATATTTGGTGTTTAGAAAGTGTGTGAAGTATAGTGTGACAGACAAGTGTGTGTGACTTCATATTTGCTGAAAGAATAGGGAGTGCCTTGCATGCAAAGGCCATTATTTTTATCTACTGTATGTATTTAACCTGATGTTTATATAAACCTCAAAACTGGGGAAAAAATATCCAGTCTATAATATATATATAAAGTAGCTCATATTCTATCCGCACAGATAGTCTGAAGTCTGATATATATATATATATATATATATATATATATATATATATATATATATATATATATATATATATATATATATATATATATATATATAATATTTTAAAATTTGGATGTATGCAACAAACTGCCAAAGTACACAGACTTCAGATTATCTGTGCTGATAGAATATGAGCTACTTTGTAAGAAAAGGCCATTATTTATTTTAAGTATTTGAAAAAAACATTTCTATAGGTTGCAAAAAATTAGGAAATATTAAAATGTATTTGAGTGTTTTGTTCTATATGAATGCATGCTTCTACAAACTGCCACAGTACACAGACTTCACATTAGGTGTGCTTAAAATGTAGGAGGAACTTTAGAAGGAATGGCCTTTTTTTAAACTTATTTGAAATAGTTCTCAAAACTGGAGTTTCTGAGGATTTTCTTGAATTTTAACCCCAAATTGCTATCGTAAAATATCTTTATACACCAAATACTTCAGTAAAATAGTTTTATATAAGGTGTGCTTGTGGGATGTCCCATGTACTAACTGATCATTGTATTCTTCTACTTATTAGAAATGGGGTCTTTCTAGGCCTCTGAAACAGAATACATTTCAGAAAAACAGAAAAACATCTTTTCAAAATGCTAGAAATGCAGTAAAACTTTTTTATATAAGGTGGGAATATAGTATGGCACCTCCAATATACAAACTAAATATTGTTTTTTTTTTCAACTTATTAGAAATGGGGGTTCCACTTTATATTGTGTCCCTAATACCTGTGTACTTAGTAATTAGATGTGTATGTAGTATGTAACCACAGTGTAAGTACACATTGGTACATAGTATCTATAGCTCTAATGTTTGTGTAACTACATATTTGTAATAACCCATTGAATGGTATGTGTAAGTACAAATGTGCAACAGGACATTGGTGATAAAATTTATTGGTAAGAAAGTACAAATGTGTAACAGGACTAATAGCAATATTAAATTTATTATGTAATTACCCCTATGTTACACTGCAGTGGCAAGTAAATTAGGCTTTACATATAAAATGTGGTTGGTGTCCACAATGTTGCACTTTAAATGAAGTCGACAGTTCCTGAGGAGTTACCATGTAAGTACACGGGTATTAAAGTGGTGCACCAACTCCTCCCACTTTACAGAACCCTAAACCCACCCATCTCCACCACCTGGATCAAATGGTTCAAATTACACTTATACATATTGTTGTTACAAAATGTAGATTTACATGTCCTGTTATACATTTGTACTTGCACAAACCATTCTGAGGGTTGTTACAAAAATATTATAGCCATGGATACTATATACCAATGTATACTTACACTGTGTTATATATTACGTACACATGTAGTTACATTGTATATACACAGGTATTAAGAACACTTAAGATAATGTGGGAGCGACATGGGATATTTATAGCCCAAAGAATCACCATATAGTCCCATATCTGAAAATGCTGCTGTAAAATGGTTTGATATGAGGTGTGCATATAGTATGGGACATCCCTTAAAGGAGCTGACATTTGTTTTTCAACTTATTAGAAATGTGGTCTTCTAAATTACCATATGGACCCATATCTCAAAAATGCTGCAGTAAAATGGTTTGATATGAGGTGTGCATATAGTATGGGACGTCCCTGATAAGAACTGACTATTCTTTTTTCTACTTATTAGAAATTGGATCTTTATAGCCCTTTAAAGTGTAATAATGTCCCATATCTCAAAAATGCTGCAGTAAAAGGGTTTGAAATGAGGTGTGCATATAGTATGGGATGTCCTTTATAAGAACTGACCATTGTTTTTTTCTACTTATTAGAAATGATGTCTTTATAGCCCTCCAAATCACCATTTGGACCCATATCTCAAAAATGCTGAAGTAAAATGGTTTGATATGAGGTGTGCAAATAGTATGGGACGTCCCTTATAGGAATAGACCATTGTTTTTTTCTACTTATTAGAAATGGGATCTTTACAGCCATTTAAAGTGTAATAATGTCCCATATCTCGAAAATGCTGCAGTAAAATGGTTTGATATGAGGTGTGCATATAGTATGGCATGTCCTTTATAAGAACTGACCATTGTTTTTTTCTACTTATTAGAAATGGGGTCTTTGTAGCACTCTAAATCACCATTTGGACCCATATCTCAAAAATGCTGCAGTAAAATGGTTTGATATGAGGTGTGCATATAGTGTGGGAGGTCCCTGATAAGAACTGACTGTTGTTTTTTTCTACTTATTAGAAATGGGATCTTTGTAGCACTCTAAATCACCATTTGGACCCATATCTCAAAAATGCTGCAGTAAAAGGGTTTGATATGAGGTGTGCATATAGTTTGGGACATCCCTTATAGGAACATACCATTGTTTTTATCTACTTATTAGAAATGGGATCTTTATAGCCCTTTAAAATATAATAATGTCCCATATCTCGAAAATTCTGCAGTAAAATGGTTTGATATGAGGTGTGCATATAGTATGGCATATCCTTTATAAGAACTGACCATTGTTTTTTTCTACTTATTAGAAATGGGATCTTTATAGCCCTTTAAAGTGTAATAATGTCCCATATCTCGAAAATGCTGCAGTAAAATGGTTTGATATGAGGTGTGCATATAGTATGGGATGTCCCTGATAAGAACTGACTTTTGTTTTTTTCTACTTATTAGAAATGGGATCTTTATAGCCCTTTAAAGTGTAATAATGTCCCATATCTTGAAAATGCTGCAGTAAAATGGTTTGATATGAGGTGTGCATATAGTATGGGACATCCCTGATAAGAACTGACTGTTGCTTTTTTCTACTTATTAGAAATGGGATCTTTACAGCCCTTTATAGTGTAATAATGTCCCGTATCTTAAAAATGCTGCAGTAAAATGGTTTGATATGAGGTGTGCATATAGTATGGGACGTCCCTGATAAGAACTGACTATTGTTTTTTTCTACTTATTAGAAATGGTGTCTTTATAGCCCTCTAAATCATTGTATTGTCCAATATATGAAAAATGCTGCAGTAAAATGGTTTGATATGAGGTGTGCAAATAGTATGGGACATCCCTTATAGGAACAGACCATTGTTTTTTTCTACTTATTAGAAATGGGATCTTTACAGCCATTTAAAGTGTAATAATGTCCCATATCTCGAAAATGCTGCAGTAAAATGGTTTGATATGAGGTGTGCATATAGTATGGCATGTCCTTTATAAGAACTGACCATTGTTTTTTTCTACTTATTAGAAATTATGTCTTTATAGCCCTCCAAATCACCATTTGGACCCATATCTCAAAAATGCTGCAGTAAAATTGTTTGATATGAGGTGTGCATATAGTATGGCATATCCTTTATAAGAACTGACCATTGTTTTTTTCTACTTATTAGAAATGGGGTCTTTATAGCCCTTTAAAGTGTAATAATGTCCCATATCTCAAAAATGCTGCAGTAAAAGGGTTTGATATGAGGTGTGCATATAGTATGGGATGTCCTTTATAAGAACTGACCATTGTTTTTTTCTACTTATTAGAAATGATGTCTTTATAGCCCTCCAAATCACCATTTGGACCCATATCTCAAAAATGCTGCAGTAAAATGGTTTGATATGAGGTGTGCATATAGTATGGGATGTCCCTGATAAGAACTGACTTTTGTTTTTTTCTACTTATTAGAAATGGGATCTTTATAGCCCTTTAAAGTGTAATAATGTCCCATATCTTGAAAATGCTGCAGTAAAATGGTTTGATATGAGGTGTGCATATAGTATGGGACATCCCTGATAAGAACTGACTGTTGCTTTTTTCTACTTATTAGAAATGGGGTCTTTGTAGCACTCTAAATCACCATTTGGACCCATATCTCAAAAATGCTGCAGTAAAATGGTTTGATATGAGGTGTGCATATAGTGTGGGAGGTCCCTGATAAGAACTGACTGTTGTTTTTTTCTACTTATTAGAAATGGGATCTTTGTAGCACTCTAAATCACCATTTGGACCCATATCTCAAAAATGCTGAAGTAAAATGGTTTGATATGAGGTGTGCAAATAGTATGGGACGTCCCTTATAGGAATAGACCATTGTTTTTTTCTACTTATTAGAAATGGGATCTTTACAGCCATTTAAAGTGTAATAATGTCCCATATCTCGAAAATGCTGCAGTAAAATGGTTTGATATGAGGTGTGCATATAGTATGGCATGTCCTTTATAAGAACTGACCATTGTTTTTTTCTACTTATTAGAAATGGGGTCTTTGTAGCACTCTAAATCACCATTTGGACCCATATCTCAAAAATGCTGCAGTAAAATGGTTTGATATGAGGTGTGCATATAGTGTGGGAGGTCCCTGATAAGAACTGACTGTTGTTTTTTTCTACTTATTAGAAATGGGATCTTTGTAGCACTCTAAATCACCATTTGGACCCATATCTCAAAAATGCTGCAGTAAAAGGGTTTGATATGAGGTGTGCATATAGTTTGGGACATCCCTTATAGGAACATACCATTGTTTTTATCTACTTATTAGAAATGGGATCTTTATAGCCCTTTAAAATATAATAATGTCCCATATCTCGAAAATTCTGCAGTAAAATGGTTTGATATGAGGTGTGCATATAGTATGGCATATCCTTTATAAGAACTGACCATTGTTTTTTTCTACTTATTAGAAATGGGATCTTTACAGCCATTTAAAGTGTAATAATGTCCCATATCTCGAAAATGCTGCAGTAAAATGGTTTGATATGAGGTGTGCATATAGTATGGGATGTTCCTGATAAGAACTGACTTTTGTTTTTTTCTACTTATTAGAAATGGGATCTTTATAGCCCTTTAAAGTGTAATAATGTCCCATATCTTGAAAATGCTGCAGTAAAATGGTTTGATATGAGGTGTGCATATAGTATGGGACATCCCTGATAAGAACTGACTGTTGCTTTTTTCTACTTATTAGAAATGGGATCTTTACAGCCATTTAAAGTGTAATAATGTCCCATATCTCGAAAATGCTGCAGTAAAATGGTTTGATATGAGGTGTGCATATAGTATGGGATGTCCCTGATAAGAACTGACTTTTGTTTTTTTCTACTTATTAGAAATGGGATCTTTATGACCCTTTAAATTGTAATAATGTCCCATATCTTGAAAATGCTGCAGTAAAATGGTTTGATATGAGGTGTGCATATAGTATGGGACATCCCTGATAAGAACTGACTGTTGCTTTTTTCTACTTATTAGAAATGGGATCTTTACAGCCATTTAAAATGTAACAATGTCCCATATCTCGAAAATGCTGCAGTAAAATGGTTTGATATGAGGTGTGCATATAGTATGGGACGTCCCTGATAAGAACTGATTTTTGTTTTTTTCTACTTATTAGAAATGGGATCTTTATGACCCTTTAAATTGTAATAATGTCCCATATCTTGAAAATGCTGCAGTAAAATGGTTTGATATGAGGTGTGCATATAGTATGGCATGTCCTTTATAAGAACTGACCATTGTTTTTTTCTACTTATTAGAAATGGGGTCTTTGTAGCACTCTAAATCACCATTTGGACCCATATCTCAAAAATGCTGCAGTAAAAGGGTTTGATATGAGGTGTGCATATAGTATGGGACATCCCTTATAGGAACATACCATTGTTTTTATCTACTTATTAGAAATGGGATCTTTATAGCCCTTTAAAATATAATAATGTCCCATATCTCGAAAATTCTGCAGTAAAATGGTTTGATATGAGGTGTGCATATAGTATGGGATGTCCCTGATAAGAACTGACTTTTGTTTTTTTCTACTTATTAGAAATGGGATCTTTACAGCCATTTAAAGTGTAATAATGTCCCATATCTCGAAAATACTGCAGTAAAATGGTTTGATATGAGGTGTGCATATATTATGGGATGTCCCTGATAAGAACTGACTTTCGTTTTTTTCTACTTATTAGAAATGGGATCTTTATAGCCCTTTAAAGTGTAATAATGTCCCATATCTCAAAAATGCTGCAGTAAAATGGTTTGATATGAGGTGTGCATATAGTATGGCATGTCCTTTATAAGAACTGACCATTGTTTTTTTCTACTTATTAGAAATGGGGTCTTTGTAGCACTCTAAATCACCATTTGGACCCATATCTCAAAAATGCTGCAGTAAAAGGGTTTGATATGAGGTGTGCATATAGTATGGGACATCCCTTATAGGAACATACCATTGTTTTTATCTACTTATTAGAAATGGGATCTTTATAGCCCTTTAAAATATAATAATGTCCCATATCTCGAAAATTCTGCAGTAAAATGGTTTGATATGAGGTGTGCATATAGTATGGGATGTCCCTGATAAGAACTGACTTTTGTTTTTTTCTACTTATTAGAAATGGGATCTTTACAGCCCTTTAAAGTGTAAAAATGTCTCGTATCTTAAAAATGCTGCAGTAAAATGGTTTCATATGAAGGGTGCATATAGTATGGGACGTCCCTGATAAGAACTGACTATTGTTTTTTTCTACTTATTAGAAATGTTGTCTTTATAGCCCTCTAAATTGCCACATGGACCCATATCTCAAAAATGCTGCAGTAAAATGGTTTGATATGATTTGTGCATATAGTATGGAATGTCCTTTATAAGATCTGACCATTGTTTTTTTCTACTTATTAGAAATGGGATCTTC
Organism: Carassius gibelio; assembly: GCF_023724105.1. Taxonomy (NCBI): domain Eukaryota; kingdom Metazoa; phylum Chordata; class Actinopteri; order Cypriniformes; family Cyprinidae; genus Carassius; species Carassius gibelio. The sequence continues at coordinate 22,739,257 of NC_068391.1, forward strand.
ACAGCCCGTTAAAGTGTAATAATTTCCCATTTCTGGAAAAAGCTGCAGTAAAATGGTTTGATATGAGATGTGCTCATAGTATGGGACGTCACTGATGAGAACTGACTATTATTTTTTTCTACTTATTAGAAATGGGGTCTTTATAGCACTCTAAATTGCCATATGGACCCATATCTCAAACATGCTGCAGTAAAATGCTTTGATATGAGGTGTGCATATAGTATGGCATGTGCTTTATAAGAACTGACCATTGTTTTTTTCTACTTATTATAAATGGTGTCTTTATAGCCCTCCAAATCACCATTTGGACCCATATCTCAAAAATGCTGCAGTAAAATTGTTTGATATGAGGTGTGCATATAGTATGGCATATCCTTTATAAGAACTGACCATTGTTTTTTTCTACTTATTAGAAATGGGGTCTTTATAGCCCTTTAAAGTGTAATAATGTCCCATATCTCAAAAATGCTGCAGTAAAAGGGTTTGATATGATTTGTGCATATAGTATGGAATGTCCTTTATAAGATCTGACCATTGTTTTTTTCTACTTATTAGAAATGGGATCTTCACAGCCCGTTAAAGTGTAATAATTTCCCATTTCTGGAAAAAGCTGCAGTAAAATGGTTTGATATGAGATGTGCTCATAGTATGGGACGTCACTGATGAGAACTGACTATTATTTTTTTCTACTTATTAGAAATGGGGTCTTTATAGCACTCTAAATTGCCATATGGACCCATATCTCAAACATGCTGCAGTAAAATGCTTTGATATGAGGTGTGCATATAGTATGGCATGTGCTTTATAAGAACTGACCATTGTTTTTTTCTACTTATTATAAATGGTGTCTTTATAGCCATCGAAATCACCATTTGGACCCATATGTCAAAAATGCTGCAGTAAAAGGTTTTGATATGAGGTGTGCATATAGTATGGGAAATCCCTTATAGGAACAGACTATTGTTTTTTTCTACTTATTAGAAATGGTGTCTTTATAGCCCTTTAAATCATTGTATTGTCCCATATATTAAAAATGCTGCAGTAAAATGGTTTCATATGAAGTGTGCATATAGTATGGGATGTCCCTGATAAGAACTGACTATTGTTTTTTTCTACTTATTAGAAATGGTGTCTTTATCGCCCTCTAAATCATTGTATTGTCCCATATCTCAAAAATGCTGCAGTAAAATGGTTTCATATGAAGGGTGCAAATAGTATGTGATGTCCCTGATAAGAACTGACCTTTGTTTTTTTCTACTTATTAGAAATGTTGACTTTATAGCCCTCTAAATCGCGATATGGACGCATATCTCAAAAATGCTGCAGTAAAATGGTTTGATATGAGGTTTGCATATAGTTTGGGATGTCCCTTATATGAACTGACCTTTGTTTTTTTCTACTTATTAGAAATAGGGTTGTGATGAGTGGGGCGGGGCCGCGAGCCATGAGAACGGAATGAGGCCAGTGGAGTGACTGGAAATGAGCGACGCCTGCTCCACTCACCGGTCTCGCGTCCCGCGGTGGAGATGGAAGGATACAAAAGAGGGGGCGACGACAGTGAACAACGAGAAAGGGCCAGGCCAGGCCATGATTTTAGTTTGTACTTGGTTTTTGTTTGTAAGCGACAGTCGTCCGTGAAGGGCTGTCGCAGTGTTTTGTGTTTATTTTGTTATTAAAAGCCTTATTTGATTGATGGCCGGTTTCCGCCTCCTTCTTCCTGTGGATAAAAAGTTTTGTACTCCGCTATAGGGGTCTTTATAGCCCTCTTAATCGCCATATGGACCCATATCTCAAAAATGCTTTAGCAAAATGATTTTTTGTGTATATAGTATGGGACGTCCCTGATAAGAACTGACCATTGTTTTTTTCTATTTATTAGAAATATGATCTTTATAACCCTTTAAAGTGTAATAATGTCCCATATCTCAAAAATGCTGTTGTACAATGGTTTGATATTAAGTTTGCATATAGTATGCGAAGTCCCTTATAAGAACTGACCATTGTTTTTTTTCTACTTGTTAGAAATGGGATCTTTAAAGACTTGTAAAGTGTAATATTATCCTATATCTCTAAAAGTGTCCAGTAAAATGGTTTTATGTGAGGTATGGATATAGTATGGGATGTCTTCTTTAAGAACTGACCTTTAATTGCTTCTTTCTCATCATAAAAAAGTGTCTTCTAAATCAATGAATGTCCCATATCTCGTTTTCTACTAATAATTGTAATGCTTTGAAAGGCTGAAAATTATAGTAATACAGAGCAGTCAAGGAAAACAATAAGTTACACGAATATTAGAGCAGATGGGCGAAAAAGGTCGTCATAGATCAAATCTGAACGTATAGATGAAAAGCGCTCTGAAAGCGCGTTCCCTCTCTGTTGTTCCTGCTATTGCCGTAATTATAGTAATACACGCGCATATAAATTTCACTCGCGGCTGGCTTGACGGTGTTTTTCTGAAGTGCGGCTGGCTTGACCGCAGTGATTACAGTTATTTGGCAAAACAGGCGGAATGTGATATGCGTCATTTAGGCCTGTTTTTATTCCGGAGGATTAAGAACATGATTATAGTTTTTAGAACCGGTGATGTTCAGATTTCTTTTGGCTATAAATACGCAGTGCGCTGTCATAGACATGTAAACAATACCGACGCTGTATTTTGGGCCGAAATGTTTTTTTGTTTTTTTTTCGTAGTGACTTTTATTTTTATAATGCCTAAACTCCGAAAGTTGGACACTTGAGGAGTGAAACCGGTGTCATCTTCACCAGCTTGATCTGTGATTTTTTTTCACAGCAAAGCTCTTGTCTGTAAACCCCTTGGTAAGTCCGCCAGTAAGAAATGTGAAAGAAAGGCGTATCTTCATGTTTAACGTCTATTACCAATAAACACGCAGACTGCTGGAATAAAAGAACATTGTTTTAAATTGAGCTCGATTTGTGAAAATTTTCACAATAGCATTTTATCACGTGGCCGTGTTTCTCTTTGCTCTACCCCCCGTTATTTGTCTAATATTGTTATATGGTTGCTGTTCCAATGAATAACGGTTTCCAATTTATTAGGTAAATGAACTATGCATTTGTACTTGGCTTTTAACTATTGAACTATACTAATAACTATTGAACTATTCTAATCAGTCTTAAAAATTTGGTCAGTTAACCATCCCCTGATTCATTTACTGTACATCACTATTTCGATTCGTGAAAAACAGTGCAGTTATGGTCAGATAACATTTTCCCAGGGTCACTAACATCACTTTTCTTATCTGTGAAAACTTTCAGTTAAGTACAGATCAGAATTGGTAGGGTTATTTTAAGTGTGAGCCAAAATCATCACAATTAAAAGAACCAAAGACTTAAACTACTCCAGTATTGAATTTATTTAATACATGAGTTTCACAATTTGAGTTGAATTACAGAAATAAATGAACTTTTCCTCGACATTCTAATTTATTGAGAAGCACCTGTATTCATTTTAAGCTTCTATAATACAAAAATGTATCATTTAATTTCATGGTTCTTACCCTGTCTTTATAATGATACGTATAAGGATTTTTTTTAAACATCTGTATACAAGTATATGCATATACTGTTGTTTATTTAAATCATATTATTACTTTTATATATTCTTATTCTGTTTTTTATTTTCTTAATTATTACTGTTTTATCCTGCAATGTATCTAAATCAAATCAAAATCAAATCAAAGTTTATTTATAGAGCACCTTTTTAAAACAGCAGGTGTTCACCAAAGTGCTGTACATACAATAAAAAGTAAACAGTAGAACTAAAAAGCACAAAAAGAAATAAAATATTATAAATAAAAACACAATAAAATATGCAATAAATACAATAATGATTTATAACACACACTTAAAAGAACTCCTAACAGGTAACTCTCATACTGTGTTATATGCTGTACTATACAAATATGTTTTTAAATGTAATTTAAAAACAGCAAGTGAAGATGCCTGCCTAATGTACAAAGGTAAATTATTTTAGAGTTTCGGGGCCGCTACTGCAAAGGCACGGTCACCTCTGCTCTTTAATCTTGCATTGGGGGAGACTAAAAGCAGTTGCCCAGCAGACCTAAGTGCTCTGGATGGAGCATATGGCTGTAATAGATCTGAGAGGTATTTAGGAGCAGTGTTATTTAATGATTTAAAGACTAAAAGTAAAATCTTGGAATCAATTCTAAAATGAACTGGCAACCAGTGAAGGGAAGCTAATATAGGTGTAATGTGGTCTCGTTTGCGTGTCCCTGTCAATAAACGTGCAGCCGCGTTTTGTACCCTCTGCAAACGTGTTAGAGATGCCTCACCAATGCCTACATAGAGACTATTACAATAGTCCAGGCGGGATGATATAAAAGCATAGATGACCCTCTCAAAATCAGTAAAAGATACAAATGACTTGACTTTAGATAATTGCCTTAACTGATAAAAACACGATTTAACGAAATTAATCTGTTTATCTAGTTTAAAGTCACCGTCCATTAAAACACCTAGGTTTTTTACAACGGGCTTCACATATGGCTTTAAGTCACCAAGATCTACATCAGGGGTATTGATGGTACCACCAGGTCGAAACAAAATTATTTCAGTTTTATCTTCATTGAACTTTAAGAAATTGGAGGCCATCCAGGCTTTAATATCCTCAAGACATCTCAACAAAGGTGCTATAGAGTTTGCATTGTTTCGTTTTTAAGGCAGACAGAGTTGCGAGTCATCTGCATGACAGTGAAATGAGATGCCTTGTTTCCTAAATATGGACCCTAAAGGTAATATATATAAGGAAAATAAAATGGGTCCAAGAATGGAACCCTGAGGGACTCCACATACAAGAGATGCAGTAGAAGACACAAATTCCCCAAGACGTATCGAGAAAGTTCTTTCACCCAAATAAGATCTAAACCATTGTAACGCGGCACCATTTATACCAACACAAAAATATAGTTTATAAATCAGTTCCTGTATTTTTTTATTATTTTTGCTTATTTAATATTCTTTTATTTGCTTTACTACACTTTATTTTTCTTTCTTCACCCTCTTCTTTGTTTATGTATGTATGTACAGTGGGTATTGAAAATAATCTCTACATTTACATTTTGTTGCTATGCAGCCTGAAATGAAGATGGACAGTTTTTGATTTGTTTATTCATTGCAACTTATAACATCCAAGTGTAAGATATAAATCCAACATTTCAGAAAAAAACAATCACACAGTTTGAAAAGGGATCATCGCGTTGGGTATTGTTTTCGTCTCTTTAATTACATCTACTTTAATATTTGTCCACTCACTCTTCTTTGCAGAATTGCTCGAGTTCAGTTAAATTTCATGATGACCATGGGATTTCACTTCTCCAAACACTCTGTGAGCAGTTTTGCTGCGAGCTTTGTGTCATTGTCATATTAGAAGGTAAACCTTGTTCCCGTTGACAACTTTCTGGCAGAAGGCAGTAGATTTTCCTCAAGAATTTGACATTATTTTCCCCCATGCATTTGTCTTCCATCCGGACAATTGCTCCAGTCCTTGCTGCAGAGAAACACCCCATAAAAGGATATTACCACCTCAGCTGTCACATACTTAACTGTAAAAGTTTTCACAGATCAGAAAAGTGATGTTAGTGACCCTGGGAAGGGTAAGCTGACCAAAGTTCAACTGTGAAAGCTTTCACAGATCAGAAAAGTAATGTTTGTGACCCTGGGAAGGATCAGCTGACCCGAAAGTGAACTGTGAAAGTTTTTACAGATTAGAATAGGGATGTTACTGACTCAGGGAAACCCTTATCTTACCACAACTGCACTGTTAATGTTTTTCACGAATTGAAATAGGGATGTAAACAAATAAGATGATGGTTAACTGACCAAATGTTTAAGATCAGAATAGTTAAGGATCAAGAAGGGTAAACTGACAAAAGCTAAACTGTGAAACTTTGGCAAATCAGAATATTGAAGCCAAATACAAAAGCAAAGGCACAACAACCAAAACTTTATTGTCAAACAAAGTGCACACGTATATATATAAAAATGCATATATACAGTACAGACCAAAAGTTTGGAAACATTACTATTTTTAATGTTTTTGAAAGAAGTTTCTTCTGCTCATCAAGCCTGCATTTATTTGATCAAAAATACAGAAAAAATAATAATATTGTGATATAGCTATTATTACAATTTAAAATGATTGTTTTTAAATTTATTATACTTTAAATTATCATTTATTTCTGTTAAGCAAAGCTGAATTTTTAGGATCATCATCACATGATCCTTTAGAGATCATTGTAATATGATGATTCATTATCAAAGCTGGAAACAGTTCTGCTGCTTAATATTTTTTCAGAACGTGTGATACTTTTTTTGCATACTTCGCTTTGGACAAAAGCGTCTGCTAAATGAATAAATGTAAATGTACTTTCATGAATAAAAAGTAAAAAAAAAAAAAGTTGTTTTTAAATATAAATATTTTGTAATAACAATATACACTACTGGTCAGTAATTTGGGGTCAGTCATTTTTTTTTCCTTCTTCTTTTTAAATAAAATCAATACTTTTATTCAGCAAGGATGTGTTAAATTGATAAAAAGTGATAGAAACATTTTATTCATCAAATATATTAGACAGCAGAACTGTTTCCAACACTCATAATAAATCAGAATATTAGAATGATTTCTAAATGATCATGTGATCGACTGGATGTTACATGTGACACTGAAGGCTGGAGTAATGATGCTGAAAATTCAGCTTTGCATCAAAGGAATAAATTATTTTTTTAAAGTATATTCAAATAGAAAACTATTATTTTAAGTTGTAATAATATTTCACAATATTACAGTTTTTTCTGTATTTTGGATCAAATAAATGCAGGCTTGATGAGCCGAAGAAACTTATTTCAAAAACATTAAAAATAATAATGTTTCCAAACTTTTGGTCTGTACTGTACTGTGTGTGTGTGTGTGTATATATATATATATATATATATATATATATATATATATATATATATATATAAAATGTACTATATAGTATACATATATACTGTATATGTAAGTTCATTTACCTAATAAATTGGAAACCATTATTCATTGGAACAGCAACCATAGAACAATATTAGACAAATAACGGGGGGTAGAGCAAAGAGAAACATGGCAACGTGATAAAATGCTATTGTGAAAATTTTCACAAATCGAGCTCAATTTAAAACATTGTTCTTTTATTCCAGCAGTCTGCGTGTTTATGTTAAACATGAAGAACGCCTTTTTTTCACATTCCTTACTGGCTGACTTACCAAGGGGTTTACATACAAGAGCTTTGCTGTGAAAAAAATCACAGATCAAGCTGGTGAAGATGACACCGGTTTCACTCCTCTAAGTGTCCAACTTTCTGAGCTATAGGCATTATAAAAATTAGAGCCACTACGAAAAAAAAAAACAGATTTTGGCCCAAAATACAGCGTCACCAGAATTCAGAAATCATAGATATTTGTTATTGTTTACATGTCTACGACAGCGCACTGCGTATTTATAGCCAAAAGAAATCTGAATATCAAACGGCAAACTATCTTCATTGCGGTTTCGAACCGAACTTTCGAATGCCACAGATATTAAAACTTTACGTTTATTGAAAAGCGTTACTGTTAACGAATAATACATAAATGTTGTTCCTTCATTATCTCTTTCATTTCAGGCTATTTATGTGAAATCCAAAGTATTTTTAAATCAGACCGTTAGATTTAGACAGACATATGTGTATTTAGTTTTTGTAAAAGAATCATGTAACAAAAATCAGCTTTGTCTAAATGTAAAATTTTGCAGTAGGCCTATGTCAGAGGAGCAAGGAAAAGAGTGTCCTTGTGAGATGAGTCTCTCAGAGAAACAGAGGTAAGACTGCGTTTTATACACAATGTCACATTTAATAAAAGACTAATGTTCTGCTTTTTCCTGTAGATGTTTTGAGAAGTTTTTGTTCATTTTCTCACCCACTCATGCACAAGTAGGACTACATTCAGTAGGCTATTACGGATACAATAGTTATAATGTTTTTAGTATTTTAGTTGATTCTTTCTAATATACATCTGGTCACACGATTCGTGGTAAAGTGGAAATTGAGCAGTTATTAGGATGTGTGAGTTCATGTACAAATTCAGTTTAGAGTCTATAGAAGAATAAAAGCAGGAATGATTTAGGAAGGAAACTTGTCTAGAGTCAAACAGAGGAATGCAGGAAATAGTTGGTGTGCCTTTTTGCCTTGTTCTGTTTGCACAGCAAATGTCTTCAAATGAGACTCAAGTATCTCCTGTAGTAAAGTGTTTTGCTCTTTGTGTCATTAGTGTGCGATCAGGCTCATATGTGTTCAGCTCTGTGTCTATAAAGAGTGACCAATCAAAAGGTGAACCACCGGCATTCAGTGAGAAAAAAACATCATCTACCAAAAGGTATTTTATGTCTTTTACATTACATCATTGTGTTACTTAATTTCTCCTCCAAGTTTCATGTGATCGAGATTAAATAAAATAATAAATCACAGAAAAAGACTGGTAAGCTTATACTCTGTAATAAACTCTATAGAGCTTCTTTCCTTTCATCCAGTTACACAGGGAACCACTAGGGTGCGTAAACTTAAATGGAAAGACACCATGCAAGCAAACTTAAATACATAGCATTTAGCTATGAGAAGCACAAGTGTATGACTATACTGACTTTTTGTCATTAGTGAAATATGCAAACACTGAAATTATTTAAAATAAATTATATATTTGTTTGTATACCCATTTAATTATTGTGTTCTGAGCTGCTGAACAACAGGTTAAAATACCTGTTATCAAATGCGTAATTTACTATTACTTACCAGCCCCTTTGTTTTTTGTTTTTTGTTTATAGGAAAGAAAATAATATAATTAGAGAACTAGTTTATAAAGGTATAGTTCACCTAAATTTGAAAATTGTCATTTACTCACCCTTATATCATTCCAAAACCTTAAGACGTTCATTCATCTTCAGAATGCAAATGAAGATATTAATAGTCTGTAATTTTTGTCCATCCACTGACAATCACTGAAAAAATATTTAAGTTTTAAAAAGTAAAAAATATATAAATACATCTTAAAACTAATACATATGAACTGAACAGTTTAATCCAAGAATTCTGAAAAGACACAATTCCTTTATGATTAACAGATATTATTTTATTCACAAATCAAATTTTGCATTTTTATGTATAGGAACCAGCAAGGTTTGTTCTTGTGTGTACGACTGAGCTGCTGTTGACCATATTTGATGTGCTCAAAGTATGTGCATTGATCAATGTTTATATGTGAATAAAAGCCAAAATTACATGTATGCACCATATAAAGCACAGCAACAATGTGAACATAAACAGCTAATACTTTCCTTTTCTCTTTGTTAAAATAAGTTAAATAAGAGAAAAAGACTTCTCTAATATAAAAATTCTATTTTATTTTCATTTTACAAACTAGCATTCAGTACGAGACATTAGGTTTAGGCATCCAGACTCACAAGAACCATTTCAAAGAAAACCTCCTGTGGATCTTCCAGGTAGGAAAGAAATACGTTTTCAAAAACTAATAAATTTATAGCATAATAAGTAAATATTTTATTGAACAAAGCATCCCATTTTAGTTTGATTTTATATGTGTGTGTGTGTGTGTGTGTTTAATGTATGAATATGTAATTTTGTTTGTTTTGTATCTTTTTCTTGCATTGTTATTAGGATCTTGAGAGTAAAGTGATCAAGTTTCTGAAGGATGAGCTAGAAACGTTTAAGAAAATATTACAAAAAGAGAACACACAATACTTTGTGAAGGACTTTAATGAGAATAGATGCATTATCAGTGAAGCAGCTCTTGATCTCACACTCTACTTTCTTAGAAGTATGAAGCAAGATGAAGCTGCTGATACTCTAGAAGGTAAGAGACTCATGGACATCTGTCATATTGTCACTTATAAATGTAGGAAAATTAGTATAAAAATATCTGAATTTTATTCCTGTGTTTAGATGAGCTGTTCTTCATTCATCAGCTAAAATGCAATCTGAAGAAAAAGTATCAATGTGTGTTTGAAGGAATTGCAAAGCAAGGTGACTCTATACTTCTGAATAACATCTACACAGATCTCTATATCACTCAGGGTTGTAGTGAACAGGTCAATACTGAACATGAGGTAAGACAGATTGAGTCCTTTTCAAGGCATAATGAATCACATGAGATACAAGTTGAATGCAAAAATTTATTTGAAGCAACCGAACAAGACAAGGAGATCAGAACTGTAATGACAAAAGGAGTTGCTGGTATTGGAAAAACCATCTGTGTGCAAAAGTTTGTTCTGGATTGGGCTGAAGAAAAAGAAAATAAAAACATCAGCTTCATATTTCCTCTTCCATTCAGAGAGATGAACTTAAAGGAGAAAGAAACACAAAGCTTGATGGGTCTTCTAAATGAGTTTTTCCCAGAGACAAAAGGACTGAACCTTACAAGAAAGAATAAATTTAAAGTTTTGTTCATCCTTGATGGACTGGATGAATGTCGTCTTCCTCTAAACTTTGACAGTAATGAGACATGGCATGATGTATCATCACCAGCTTCTCTAGAAGTTCTCCTAACGAACCTCATCAAGGGAAATCTGCTTCCTTCTGCTCTCATCTGGATCACCACCAGACCAGCAGCTGCCAGTAAGATTCCTCCTGACTGTATTGACCGGCTGACAGAGATACGAGGATTCAATGATGCACAAAAGGAAGAATACTTCAAAAAAAGATTAACAGATGAAAATCTGGCCAAAGAAATCATTGGTCACATTAAACAATCAAAGAGTCTCTTTATCATGTGTCACATCCCAGTCTTCTGCTGGATTTCAGCCACTGTTCTCCAGAATATTTTAGAGGAGAAAAGAAAGAATGATTTGAAAAACAATCAAGCTGATGGTGCCTCCAAAACACTACAGGAATCAAATACTGAAGACACTCCCAAGACCCTGACACAAATGTACACACACTTTCTTCGCTTTCAAATCCTGCAGAGCAGACGAAAGTATGATGGAAAATACACTGCAGATGTTTCCTGGGATAAAGACGCCATTCTTTCACTGGGGAAACTGGCATTTGATCAGCTGGAAAGAAACAATGTGATCTTCTATGACACAGACCTGGAAGCCTGTGGTATTGGCATCTGTAAAGCATCCGTGTATTCAGGCATGTGTACCCAGATCTTTAAAAAGGAAACAGGTATCATTCTTGGTACCATGTACTGCTTTGTTCACTTAAGCATTCAAGAGTTTATTGCAGCCCTTTATGCACATCTGTTTCTAGACATCAACAAGAAAATTGTGTTTGTTCATGAGTCTACAGAACAGGAAAATAAAGATGAAACCATGATTGATTTGCTTAAGACTGCAGTGGACAAAGCACTCGAGAGTGACAATGGACACCTGGACCTTTTCCTTCGCTTCCTTCTTGGTTTGTTACTCCAATCCAATCGACAACTCTTACGAGGTCTGTTGACACAGCAAGGCAACAATGACAAGAGCAAAAAGGAAATAGTTCATTACATCAAGCAGAAATTAGAAGATAATCCATCTCTAGAGAGATCCATCAATCTGTTCTACTGTCTGAATGAACTGAACGAACAAACTCTGGTGAAAGAGATTCAGATCCACCTTAACAAAGGAAGTCTCTCATCTGCTGACCTTTCTCCTGCCCAGTGGTCTGCTTTGGCCTTTGTGTTGTTGACATCAGATGAGGAGATGGAGGAGTTCGAGCTTCAGAAATTCAAGAAATCAGATGAGTGTCTCATTAGATTATCAGCAATCATCAAAACATCCAAAAGAGCTCTGTAAGTCATTTAATAAAGTCTTGTTTTTGCACTCATCTGGAAAACATTTCTCTACATTAATCAATGGTTATTCTTAATCATGTTCCATGTGCAATACAACTATTTGAAAATCTGGAATCTAAGTTTGCATAAAAATCTAAACCCCCTAAGTTGTCCAAATGAATTCTTAGCTATGCATATTAAAAATTAAGTTTTGATGTATTTACATTAAGAAATGTACAAAATATCTTAATGGAACATGATCTGTACTTAATATCCTAATGAATTTTGGCATAAAAGAAAAATCTATTTTTTTCTTTGGCTATTGCTTAAAATATACCCCAGCGACTTAAGACTGGTTTTGTGGTCTAGAGTCACACACACACACAAACACACACACACACACACACACATATATATATATATATATATATATATATATATATATATATATATATATATATATATATATATATATATATATATATATATATATATTTCTTTATGTATTATGTAGAAAATTATGTTCTTCAGCAAAACATGCACTTTAGTCAGCAGTGGAAGAAGCATCACATTACAACACTTTGGTCCATAGTTATTTCCACTCCAGCAACGCAGTTCTCTTCAACTCTGCAATAGAGGACATATACTTTTACAAAATCTTAATCCTTAGATTCTGTACTTCAAGATGCAATAAAACTAGCACATTCAAATGTATACCTTATTGTTATTAAAGCTTAACACATATTTTATTCAGACAAAGTTGCTTGTTTTTATCTAACAAGATGGTCACAGAATAATAAAAGAAGAAATACAGAAAATATTAGTTTTTAAGAGTAATGCCAGTAATGTTCATGTATAACTATTAGGTGAAAAAAATGTATTTAGTATTTGTATTATTAAGTATTTTTATTTACTAAATGTATGTATTCAGTCTTTGAATTCTGTGATGTGATTTATTTCCTTTGTAGATTAAATGAATGTAACTTAACAGAAAAAAGCTGTTCAGCACTGGCTGCAGTTCTTGGATCAGATACCAACCTGAAAGAACTCAACATGAACAATAATAATCTGCATGATTCAGGAGTGAAGCTACTCTGCACTGGACTGAAAAATATACAGTGTGAATTGGAGATATTGAGGTAAGTTGTGGGAAAACAGATCATTTTTATTTATATAAGATATTATTTCTAAAATGTATATATATGTATGTGTTGTACATTAAATAGACAAATTATGAATTTTACATTTTATCTCTAAAAATATGTTTAAAAATATGTGTAGTATTAGGGACAGTTCACAGAAAAATGAAAATGAAAAACATATGTGCGTATGTAATCAGTTAGCTCCAGACTGGATAGCTGCTTTATCACAGAAAATCTAATTGTAGTTCTAACTTAAAGCAACACTTGCCGCATTACCGCCGAAATTACCCGGAACATTTGTATCAGGAACTTTTTTCCCCATGAACTTTTTTCCCCCCAGACCTGTTGCTTTCTGCGTTTCCACCACGGTGTAAAATACCGGGAAGGTTAGGCAAATAGACTGGTGACGTAGGTCTGTGCGAGTTTCTTAATACTATAGTACGCAATTTTGGACATGCATCCTCGGTAGTTCAGACTTTGTGCATTCGACTCTGGAGTGTGATGTCCGCGATGACGCAAATCCGGTAAATCTGCAAACAGCAGCGTACTTGATAACATCAGTCAGCTCGCCTTGTCTACTGCTATTTTCCTCATTGCACATTTACAATAACGAAAATAGGATATCAAATACCACTGCCTACTTTCGTTTTCATTTAAACATAATAACAGCGGCAGAAATGTACTTAGTTCAGGGAAATGTGTGTATATATATATATACAGCCATTACAATGAAACAAAATATTATATAAATTTGCCTTTTTTATTTTAATTTTAACATATAGATAAATTGAATATAGACCAAAGATAACCAGTTAAATTTACCCAAAATGAATTATATTTTATGTTTAACCACTAGAGAGACAGAGGTGAGAGTGCTCTAGGCAGATACATGAGGACTGAGCTCCCGCTGATCGGGTGGAGCTCACCGTCTCCGAGATCGGCGAAAAACATTTCTAAATAGGCGTTGTCTTTTTCAATAAACCACAGATTTGAGTTTTAAACAACTACATTCTCACCCGAAATACTTTTAAAATTACATTTCATGACACAATAACAGTAATAATTTGAAAATAATCCGAATAAATGGTGGTTGAACTCAACCAATGCTGCGTGAATTCAACCAATCAGGATGTTTAGCGCCCAAGTCCCGCCCCCGAAAGTTCCGGAACTTTGAAAAAGTACTACCTCGCCAGCAGGGACTTTCTGAGGGGCATTTATTTTACCCAGAGCTTAATTTAGTTCCTGCGGTGTAAACACACAGAGTACCAGGCCAAAGTCCCTAGTTCCTGGATAAAGTTCCTGTGGTGGAAACGTAGCTGCTTGATTTAAGGCTATCTATTGCATGAAGTACTAAGTTATATAAATAAACGTGACTGGACTTTACTGGAGTACCTCATGCAAACATCCACATCGCTGTAATCAGATGTGTTTTAAACTGCTGTTGTTGTTTGTTGTTTAATTCATTATTGAGAGGAAAATGCACAGTATATATTTGGATATTCATCCAAACACTACTCAGCACCCTCAGGTTCAGATCTGCTCCGTTTTCTGCTCTAAACTGAAGCGCTGTATTTTTCTTCTCTTGAATTGCATCAGGAGACCTGAATTACAGTCTTGCGCTACAGCGCCACATTGGTCAAACCGAGTCATTGCAGTCTCTTACATTATTTATGAGTTCAAACAACTGCTGGGCAACAAAAATATTTGTACACATTTTTTTTTTTTTTTGTCGATCAAACCCATTAGACGTTCCTTCATCTCTGAAACACAAATTAAGATGTTTTAATGAAATCTGAGACTTCTTTCCCTTCACTGGACGTCCATGAAACCACAATTTTGATGCTTCAAAAAGATTGTTAAAGTAATCCATATGAACTGAGCATTTCATGTGGGTCTTCTGAAGAGAAATTATCATGTTATATGATCAACAAATTCAATTTAGTCACATATATGGAGCACATCAGATATGGTAAATAGAAGCTCAGCTTATTTTAATAATGTTCTAGAATAACTGGTAAGTTGAATGTTACATTTTTGTTTCTGTTAAGGCTTTCAAACTGCGGTATCACTGAAGAAGGTTATAAAGCTCTGGCTTCAGCTCTGAGATCCAACCCTTCACACCTGATAGAGCTGGATCTCACAGGAAATGATCCTGGACAATCAGGAGTGAAGCAGCTTGATGATTTACTACAGGATCCAAACTGTCAACTGAAGACACTGAGGTGAGACGAGATGAAGTAATACATAATACGTAATATGCAGGCAAATTATTTCTAGAAATATTATTTCATTAATACCATCTATTACATCAAAGGGACTTTACGATAAACCATTTTACCTTTGATTTGCTCATTAAAATAGGCTGCTATTGTTTGTTGCACCGAGTTTTAGAACTGAACTGAATCTTGCTTTATCTTCTCTTTCTGCAGGTTTTTGGGTCCTGTTGCAGAGGAAGCCTGTCAGTATGTGACTGGAATTGTGGGTAAAAACTTGTTACTTTTGAGACAGCTGAATCTAAGTGAAAGTGAAATAGGAGACACACGAGTCAATCAGATTGCTGCTCTACTGCAGGATAAACACTGTAAACTCAACACACTGACGTGAGTATCTAACATCTTTCATCAGAACTTTTTACATTTTAGGGTTGTATTGAATAATTTGCACTGTAAACATTAAGATGTTTTTTTTTTGTAGCTGAGTGCTAAAAACACAATGCCTTAATAACCAGGGAATGAAAACATTGTACAACGTTGTACAACATGCGTACACTTTGCTTATTACACACACACAAATGTGAAGTACACTTTTTACATTTTTATAAAAAAAATTAAAAGATTTAAAGTGTAAAACATTATCATTGTGTATGTAAATATAAAAATCCCTACATGTCATAATGGATAATCATTGCATGCATCAGAATTACATGCACAAGCAGATCCGTTCCCTCACAAGAGAAGGGTTCAGCTTTTCCACTTGCCAATTCCGCCTTGTAAATAGTTTATCCGCCATGGCAATGGGAGATGACACTCTGATTGGTTTATGGCACTCTACTCCAAATCACACCCATTACTCATTAAAGAAGATTAGTCTGTAATGTTTCTGTTTGAGCATAAAATAGATCTGCAACGTTACAAAGCTCAAAGTCTCCTTCATTCAGAAGGAGATATTTTATTTAACAGAAATAAAATAAAGTAGTTTTCAAAAACTACAACAAACAACTCGTTTGGACTATAACGCATATTTTCCGGGATTTGTGATATAACAAATATCAACGAATGAGACAAGACCTGGTTGAGATACACTAGAGAAGGCAAAGAGTGTTATTATCACTATGTTGGAGACATGCTAGGCTTTCCCAAGGCAGTCAAACTTAGTGGTTACAATCATCTGGGTTTAAATCATGCTCATTTATTAATATGATTTTGATGCAATATTTACAATGAGCTGGCAGGCGCTATGGTAAGGGGAATGACATTTCCCAACTAGGCGCCAAGTGGAGCCAATAATAAGACACACTGGCCCAGCTAAACATTCAGCTGCTCAGCTGTTTTGAACTTCTTTGTACACCTGAGCGATGAATGAATTTTAGGCTCAATATATCTCAGGGCTTTCGTACTCAATGACTTATAAAGAGCTGGAGTTCACATTAAATTTGTGGAAATTTTTTCACTTAAGTGATTTTGTGATCTGGCAAAATAAAGATCAGTCTTGTTCTCTGTTTGTTATGAAGATGTTATATCATCACCATAATGAAGAGTTTGTTTGTCTCATTGCTCCAAATGTAGGTTAAGATTCTGTTATTTGACAGATGAAGGTTGTTCAGCTCTCACTTCAGCACTGAAATCAAACCCATCACAACTGAGAGAGCTGGACCTGAGTGGAAATCAACTAGGAGACTGTGGACTGAAAAACATTTGTGATCTACTGATGAACCCACAATGCAATCTGGAAAAGCTAGAGTTAGTAACATTATACTGTACAGCAGTTACAGTGTGATTAAAGTTCACTGTTATTTATCTTAAGTACACAGGGTCAAAATTGGCATTTCCTCATTGTTCACACTGTATATTAAGCATCTTTGACTAGAAAGTAATTATTTAATTTAAAGACTTTAATACAGTGTACTGGTTGTACATTCTGGTCTGCAGAAATGTTATGAAATACACATCTGCTGCTACAAAAAACAAGTCATAAAAGTTTATTTTATGATAACAACTGACGGGGATGTACATTTTGACTTATTTATCATCATAGATCTGAGTCATTGCTCCTTTCTCTTCAGGCTGTGTGGATGCAGTATTAAAGAGAAACACTGTTACCTTCTGAGTTCAGCTCTGCGTCTAAACCCATCACATCTGAGAGAGCTGGACCTCAGTGGGAATGAACTAAAAAACACAAGAGTGAAGCACTTATGTGACGCACTGAAGGATGCACACTGTAAACTGGAGAGACTGAGGTGAGGAACATTCACAACACATAAAGTGTTTATATATCTGAGTGAAACAATGAAGTGTTTGTTTCATTTCTCCCAATGCAGGTTAAGGTACTGTGATATGACACATGAGTGTTGTTCTGCTCTGACTTCAGCTCTGAAATCAAACCCGTCACACCTGAGAGAGCTGAACCTGAGTGGGAACAAACTAGGAGACTCTGGAGTTGAAAACCTCGGTGATCTACTGATGAACCCACAATGCAATGTGGAAATACTAGAGTTAGTAGCATTATACTGTACAGCAGTTACAGTGTGATTAAAGATTACTCTTTAGTTATTTAATTTAAGACAACATGGCCAATTGCATCATGTATAGCACTGCAACTTGCATTTCACAAACTCTTTTTTAACCCGTGAAGATGCTCAAGACTTGTATTAGACTCGAACACGCAACCAACTCTCAAACCATTAGACCAAAACATTATCAGTGAGTGTGTGGTGTTCAGTCCTGAAAATTTACACATGAGCTTAATATGGATCTGATTCATTGTCTTTTCCCTTACTGTCTTCAGTCTGTGTGAATGCAGTATTACAGAGGAACAGTGTCTCACCCTGAGTTCAGTTCTGAAATCAACACACCTGAGAGAGCTGGACCTCAGTGGGAATAAAATGAAAAACACAGGAGTAAATCACTTATGTGACGTACTGAAGGATTCACACTTTAAACTGGAGAGATTGAGGTGAGTAACAAGCACACATAAGAATGAAAATGCTTGAAATCATCAGTCTAAACCAGACATTTCAAGGCCCTTGATGTGGTTTCAAAGAACAAACGGGTGTGATGTACTTTCAAACAAAATCTTGACTTTGTCTTGGTTGTTTGATACAGCTCGCAAGCACAAAATTTGAGTGAAGCATGAGTGGATATTTTTTAGTGAATGGGATGCAAAACTACAGTTCATACTCCCAGTGCAAATGCTGTATTCTGTTAATATAGGTGTATATACAATGATTTTGCGATGTGGTGAAATAAAAAAAAAATCTCATTCACTTAATGTTTCCATGAAAGTTAATATAACTGTACAGAACATTACTCTGATTTCTCTTCATGTAGGTTCAGAGGCTGTGATTTGACAGATGATGGCTGTTCTGCTTTGACTTCAGCTCTGAAATCAAACCCATCAGACTTGAGAGAGCTGGACCTGTGCGGAAATCAACTAGGAGAATCAGGAGTGAAAAACCTCAGGGATCTACTGATGAACCCAGAATGCAATCTGGAAATACTAGCGTTAGTAACATTATACTTTACAGCAGTTATAGTGTGATTAAAATGTATTATGGATTGATAGTTCAGTTTGTGTATCAGTAAAAAGAGCTTAAAAATTGAAGCATTTGAATCTTTGTGGCTATAAAATTTCATCCGCTGAAATCTGACAAATCTTTGCCGTGAAACGACAAAATTTAGAAAAGACTAACATGAATGACAACAGATTTCTTTGACATAGTTGCATGGTTTTTACAGTACTTTTCACTAAATAATAAGCAAAATGTGTATTTAGTAATGGGTAAACTAATCTCTAAAATGACAAACTTAATTGTGGTTACTGTACAAAATGAATGTGATCACATTAAGAACTGAATCATTGTTCTTTATGTTTCTGTCAGTCTGTGTGGATGCAGTATTACAGAGAAACAGTGTCTCACCCTGATTCTAGGTCTGTGTTCAAACGCATCACACATGAGAGAGCTCGATTTGAGTGGGAATGAACTAAAAAACACAGGAGTGAAGCACTTATGTTACTTACTGAAGGATTCACACTGTAAACTGGAGAGACTGAGGTGAGGAACATATTTACATACAAGAAAAAACGTTTAGCAATTGCCTCAAAAAGAGAATTTTGAACTTTGGGTGAAAGTAAAATGATCACTCTTCCTCTGTCTTTATGTTTTATCTCTTTCTAGTCTAAATGACTGTGCCATTACAGATGTTGCTTGTTTGGCCACAATCAAACACTAATTTGAAATTTATTCCACAATCTCTTCTGATGCTCCCTTACAGCCTAGAGAGAGAGCACTGGTTTAGCTGGAGAGCTGGTGTGAATCTCATAAGTAGTTTTGGTGGATGGATTACATCATTATCTAAAGCACGGGGACCTGTGAAATCAGCAGTACATGATCAGTCAG
>NC_068391.1:22759331-22783544 GCF_023724105.1 Carassius gibelio
AAATTATAAGGCAGCACAATTTTTTTTTTTTTGCAACCTGCAATTGCTACCTTCAAGAAATATCTCTTCTTGATTTTGTTGATGTAAATTATTTATTTTAGGGCATTCCATATTTAATTCCATTTTGGTTACTTTTTTAGTGTGTGATACTAAAGACTAGACTAATGATTGTGAAAATTCAACCCTGCATTATACAGGAGTTAATTACATTTAAACATTTCATCAAATAAATGCAGTTATGGTTAACTTAAAAGATTCACCAAGACTGCACCAAGAAAAAAAAATTAAAGGTCAAGTAACCTTTACTACTATAGCACTTCATACAATACAGATTGTGTCAAAGCAGCTTCACGGTGATAAACAGGAAAACAGCAGAAATATAATGGAAACTCAACTTAGGGAGACAGTTCAGATTCGGCAGTACAGCAGTTAAATGCTATTTTTGTTGTTGTTGTAGAGTATATAGAATCCTTAAAGGTAGCTGTGGGCAGTGCAACAGAGGGTCCTGCCCCAGCCCCCCTTTCACCCTCCAAAAGCCAGACAGCAGGGAACACTTGGCTAGTAATGCTCCTGGAAGTGTGTGATAAAGCACACCTGGAGTGAACAGCACCTCGTGACCACTGCTGTAAAGACAGCAGGATCCTCCAACCGAGAGACCTGCTGTGGACACCTGGAGACAAACCAGTGCAGGTGTAAAATTAAAAACCTGAAATGACAAATTCTACTCCTCAGTACTAACAGTGCCCTCAAAACACCATATTATTACCGCTTTGATGGCATAAAGTAATAGGAAATGGTGTTTTCATTTTTGTAACTAAAATTTGTGTATTTACATCTCACTTTCTCAGTTTGTTTCTCATATTTACGATACAATGCATGACATTATGTTCTTTGCAAATAATTGTCTCTAATTTCAAATTTAAATGACTTTAATCTATAAATTAAAGGGCATGATGTGTATGATAGTCCTGTCTTTTTTAACTTCCCTTCCACAACAACCATAACAAAATCTAACTGGATGACTTGCATATCTTAGAAACTTGTGTTTGAAGTGGATAGCTTTTAATTTTAATGTAGGACATCATAGACACTGATGCACTTGTTCTCTCTCTCTCTCTCTTTCGTGTTTCTTTCACAGGAAAGTAGTCTCCATTGTTGCTGTCTGTGCACCTACATGATTCATGAGCCATCTGTCGTGTTTAATATTCCTCACACCTCAGACAGGATGTGCCCGTCTGGCATGCTGTGCCACACCGTGTGACGACTGTTTGGGCATGGCAAGGTCCTCTCTAATTAAATTAAACTACTCACACTACTGCTACCCAGTTGACCAGGGTGTTCACACATAAAGGATGAAACATTTATGCTTTGAAGGAAAATCCAGTAGCACCATTACTAATTTTTTTATTAAGAAATTGCATTGAAAGCAATTGTCCTCTTTGTCCCCTTATATTTGAGCAGTAGCTTCAATATTTATTTTGAGAGTTTGCCTACTAGAAAAAAGTAAATAATAACCCAAAACACACTTTAATCTCCAGAATATATTATAATGAATATGTAATATATAAATATGTAACTGATCTGAAATCATTAGTAATATGGATAAAAACATGGGTGTCATTTACTAAACAGCTGCGACCACTGAGGGTTTGGATTGGAGAAGTCAGGTAAGAACATCTGTATGCCCACAGCACATTCCTTTTGGTCATAGACTTCAGCATCTGCTGGGCATGTAAACAGCCTTCAAATTGATGGGCCCATCTGTGCGTTGTAAACATTTGATTCCCAAGAATGTTTCAGATGCCAAATCCTCTAGCTGAGAACTTACCTTAAGGACCATCTAGAGATCCAGATTTGAACATTTCTAGAGAAGGCTAAAATCACAGCATTCACATTAAATATTGGGTACATTTTTTTTTTTCTCAGAATCATGTAATTAAAATACGTAGACTAGACACATAGACAAACAGACTAGAACAGACAGAAGTACAATAATAATAATAATAATAATAATAATAATAATAATAATAATAATAATACTAATAATAATAAACAGTATATAGAACAGAAAAAAAAAAGAAAGGGAAAATAAAAAGTTGCAATTTCAAGTTATAAAGTCAGAATTTTAGAAAAAAAAAAAAAAAAACTTAAAAAAGGGAAGATTTAAACAGTGAAATCAGAATAGAGAGATATAAACTTGAAATAAACTTTCCCCCCTCGGATTTGTAGTTTATAACTTACAATTGCAAATGTATATCTTACAATTATAAGAAAGAAGAAAAGAAAGGCAGAATTATGAGCTAAAGTTGCAACTGTCTTTATTGCAACATAGGCTCATTGGAAATATGTGACTCTGTATTGCCTACATTTCTGTAAAAAAAAAAAAAAAATCAAACTTTACCTACTGTAGCCTATGTATGATTCAGTGCAGTTTCCAGTTGAAATGAACACTAGAGGCAAGGAAACTCACACAAAATATGATGTACAAAGTTTTGATCTTAAATATAAATTTTCACTCAGTTTCTTAAAGAATATTATGCTATGACTTCAAAATAATTTAACATCTTGTGTGATTTGAAAACTGATACTTTTGAACATTGTCGTCACATATCCAGCTTCATATGCATGAGTTTTCTAATTCAGTTGGTTTTCTCTGTAGCTCACATGACACCATGTTGCACGTAGATGAAGAGCTCAGATAAGAACCCTGTGAAACTACGGTTCGACAAAGCAGTTCAAATCCACAAGAGGAAGTTAAAATAGCAAGGCTGCATTAACAATTGTGTTACACTCCGGATTGTTTAATTCTGAACAGCCACAATATATACCTCAAGCAGCAAAATAAAAATGCAGGAATATGTGCCTGTACCAACGTAGTATAAATGTGCCACGGTCAAGTACTGAGCTTGTGTCCAATCTCTGGACATTACACTTTGAAACTGCTGCAAAACGTAACGTAACGTATGTAACAATGGTGTTGTAGAAAGAACAACCAAGTTTCTCCATCTTAGTTTTGTTGTTTTTGACAGAAAATAATAGTTTGGTCTGAGTAAAACTATATGAAACTGAGTTGGAGTTGAAGACAGACCACAAGAAAGTTAACCATCTAAAAAAAAAACTTTAGTAGAAAACTCCACTGCCTGATATGAGATTTGAACCTTCTGCCTCTTGTCAATGTGATGTACATCTGGATGACATCCAATTGATCTGAAATAACCTTTTTTGAGTGCCAGTATGATGATGGTCTGTCCAAAGTTTATACAGTGCAGTCTAGGGCTTCTTTTGATACCTTATTTATGAGGCACTTGTGGCACAATGGAGAGAGAATGATGTATGCTCTGTATTTGTGAGCTCATGAAATATCTTCCATGCTGATCTCAAGTGTATTGTTGCCTCATGCACTGACAAGAGTTGGAGATAATTAAATTACATTAAGATGCATAATTTATCAGCCAAACAATACTGCACTGACATTGGATTGTATTTTTAAGAAGGGAACGGTTGTAAGTGCAGCTTATTAGGGTCAACATGTATTCAGAGCTCTGACAGCTGTATTTGGCCAGAATTCTCATCAACCCCTTCTCTCTCAGATAGAGTCTGCATAGAGCCTAGAGGTCAGAAATAACCTCCAGTTATCCCATCCCCCATTTATTATTAATCTGTGGCTCGCTCAGAGTGCTGACTTCACAGAAAAGCCCTCAACACATTATTGAACTGGTCTGCTACAAGTTCCCAATCTACACCACCCCTATCAGAAGAAGCCAAGATCTTACCTGTCAACATTTGTTTTTTTACAAAGGTATTGATCGGAGTGCTGTCTGTGCCACGTGACAAATAACAGGCCTAATCCAGTCTGATGGCTAGTTAACATTCTCTCTGTGTTGCTGTCCAACAAGGCTAGAGATTTGATTGGACAGCTGGACTGATGGGGAGAAAAAGTCAAGCCCACTTGTCTTGAATATTATAGAAAGTCCTGAACACAGAATAGTTTTTGATAGTGTAAAGGGAACTTGGACAGGGTCTGGTCACATTACAGGTGCTGGTCATATAATTTAAATATCATCAAAAAGTTGATTTATTTCAATTAATTCAATTCAAAAAGTGAAACTTGGATATTATATCCATTCATTACACACAGACTGATATATTTCAAATGTTAATTTATTTTGATTGTTATAACTGACAACTAATGAAAATCCCAAATTCAGTATCTCAGAGATTTTTAATATTGTGAAAAGGTTCAATATTGAAGACACCAGGTGCCACACTCTAATCAGCCAATGAACTCAAAACACCTGCAAAGGCCTTTAAATGGTCTCTCAGTCTAGTTCTGTTGGTTACACAATCATGGGGAAGACTGCTGATTTGACAGTTGTCCAAAAGACAATAATTGACACCTTGCACAAGGAGGGCAAGACACAAAAGGTCATTGCAAAAGAGGCTGGCTGTTCACAGAGCTCTGTGTTCAAACACATTAATATAGAGGCGAAAGGAAGAAAAAGACGGGGTAGAAAAAAAGTGTACAAGCAATAGGGAAAACCGCACCTTGGAGAGGATCTTGAAACAAAACTCATTCAAAAATGTGGGGGAGATTCACAAAGAGTGGACTGCAGCTGAAGTCAGTGCTTCAAGAACCACTACGCACAGACGTATGTAAGACATGGGTTTCAGCTGTCGCATTCCTTGTGTCAAGCCACTCTTGAACAACAGACAGAGTCTGGAGGAAGAGAGAAGAGGCAAGCAATCCACATTGCTTGAGGTCCATTGTAAAGTTTCCACAGTCAGTGATGGTTTGGGGTCCCATGTCATCTGATGGTGTTGGTCCACTGTGTTTACTGCGGTCCAAAGTCAACGCAGCCCTATACCAAGAAGTTTTAGAGCACTTCATTCTTCTTGCTGCTGATGAACTTTATGGAGATGCAGATTTCATTTTCCAACAGGACTTGACACCTGCACACAGTGCCAAAGCTACCAGTACCTGGTTTAAGGACCATGGTATCCCTGCTCTTAAATGGCCAGCAAACTTGCCTGACCTTAACCCCATATAAAATCTATTGGGTATTGTGAAGAGGAAGATGCGATATGCCAGACCCAACAATGCAGAAGAGCTGAAGGGCACTATCAGAGCAACCTGGGCTCTCATAACACCTGAGCAGTGTTATGAGACTGATCGACTCCATGCCACGCTGCATTGCTGCAGTAATTCAGGCAAAAGAAGCCCCAAATAAGTATTGAGTGCTGTACATGCTCATACTTTTCATGTTCATACTTTTCAGTTGGCCAAGATTTCTAAAAATCCTTTCTTTGTATTGGTCTTATGTAATATTCTGATTTTCTGAGAAACTGAATTTGGGATTTTCCTTAGTTGTCAGTAATAATCATCAAAATGAAAATAAATAAGCATTTGAAATATATCAGTCTGTGTGTAATCAATGAATGTAATATACAAGTTTCACTTTTTGAATGGAATTACCGAAATAAACTTTTTGATGATATTCTAATTATATGACCAGCACCTGTGTATGAGCTACAAACCTGTAAATACTAATATTAAAATTAAACATCAACTTTACCCTATGATGAAACATTTCTAATCTGGTGTGCGTTTCCCAAAAACTATGTGTTTGCCAACTATGGTCACAATTCGCTCCTTCATTCCCAGCATACTGTAGTTCAATGATTCAGAGTTTACAAACAGTGTCACACACTTACGTGGTTGGAGCTACAGCTCTCAACCTCTGGTTAGAAGCAAGGTAACATGCAGTACAATCTATACATTCTTTCTAAAATTAAATGCATTTTAATCTATGTATTTTTGCATGTCTTCTATAAGCGCTGTTTTTGAAGAGTACGTATGTGCACAAATACCTAAGAGAACCACGGAGTAAGAGGGAACCCATGATGAATCGAACATCAAATAAATGTGACGGCTCGTAAGAGAGGAGGAAGCAATTGCAGGTAATTAGAATGGTTGTTTATTGATGGTAGAAAATACAGCGAAACTGAAGGATGAAGGCACAGTCCAGGATGTGGACAATGGTGACGGAAGGTCTACAGTGGCGTGAGAAGTGCTGGATGGTGAAGTCGGTGGTGACGGTGTGGACGGTCAATGGATGAAACCAGGAAGTGACCGGAACACTCACACGAAGACGACAACACGAACACAATCCAGAACACTAACACGGGAGATGGTAATCCAACAGGGAGACTGCAACATGAGTGAGGATCTGACAACAGACAGAGAGCGAGGTGAGTATATGTAGCTGAGGGGTGATGAGGATCAGCTGGAGCGAGACAATCAACACCCAGGTGACCACAATCAACTAAACGAGCACATGGAGACAACGTAAGTACAAAAACAACCACAAAACATGACACGGAGGAAACACTGGATTTCCTACCGTGACAGTACCCTCTCCCCTAGGACGTCACCTGACGTTCCCAGCCTGCTTTACCTGTAGATTGTAATCATCTATAAGGTGGTGATCCAATATGTCCCGAGCAGGAACCCAGCTTCTCTCCTCCGGACCGTAACCCTCCCAATCCACCAAGTACTGAAATCCGCGTCCCCTCCGTCTAGAGTCCAGAATACGATTAACCGAATAGGTGGTTTCCCCATTAACGAGACGAGGCGGGGGGGGAACCGGGGCAGGCGGATTAAGACGGGAAGAAATCACCGATTTAATTTTGGACACATGGAACACGGGATGAATCCTCCTGTACGCCGGAGGAAGGCTAAGACGCACGGTTACCGGATTAATAATTTTGGTAATAGAAAATGGGCCAATAAATTTGGGAGCAAGTTTGTTAGAAACGGAACGCATAGGAATATTCTGGGTAGAAAGCCACACTCTTTGACCGACGACGTAACGGGGAGGCTTCGACCGGTGGCGATCGGCCTTAGCCTTGGTGCGCGACCTAGCCTGGAGCAGAGCTCTGCGAGCTCTGGTCCAGGTGCGGTGACACCTCTGGACTAGTGCGTGTGCGGAGGGGACCGAAACCTCGGATTCCGTACTGACAAAATTAGGTGGTTGGTACCCTAAACTACACTTAAATGGAGACATGCCCGTAGATGACACTGGCAAAGAATTGTGTGCGTACTCCACAATTGAGAGTTGCTGACACCAGGACAAAGGATTATTGGAAGCCAAACATCGCAAAACCCTTTCGACATCCTGATTGGCTCGCTCGGTTTGACCATTGCTCTGGGGATGGAACCCGGACGAAAGACTAACAGTCGCTCCTAACAATTTACAGAATTCTCGCCAAAATCTGGACACAAATTGGGGACCCCTGTCAGAGACCACGTCTGTCGGAAGGCCATGTATACGGAAGACGTGGTCAATGACAGCTACCGCTGTTTCCTTGGCTGATGGCAATTTGGGCAAGGGAATGAAATGAGTCATCTTCGAGAACCGGTCCACTACGGTTAAAATCACCGTATTGCCCTTAGAGGGCGGGAGGGCGGTAATGAAATCTAGCGAGATGTGGGACCAGGGTCTCGAAGGGACAGACAGCGGTAAGAGTAACCCCTCTGGAGGTCGATTGGAAGTCTTCCCAATAGCGCAAACCGAACAAGCCAAGACGAAGTCGTGGACGTCACGAGCCATACCATGCCACCAAAATCGTTGCATGACTAGAAACCTAGTTCTACTAACCCCTGGGTGACAAGCAACACTGGAACAATGACCCCACTGGAGAACGTCTGACCGTAACCCCTCCGGCACAAACAATCGGTTCGGTGGGCAACGAGCCGGGGGCGTTACCCCTTCTAAGGCAGTCAAAACCTTCGATTCGACCTCCCA
This sequence comes from Carassius gibelio, assembly GCF_023724105.1. Taxonomy (NCBI): domain Eukaryota; kingdom Metazoa; phylum Chordata; class Actinopteri; order Cypriniformes; family Cyprinidae; genus Carassius; species Carassius gibelio. The sequence continues at coordinate 22,767,137 of NC_068391.1, forward strand.
TCTGAGCGCGGAGATAATGATGGTCCCCGGTAAAATGGGCTCGGGAGTGGCAGTACGATCGGAACGCTCAAAAAGACGGGATAAAGCATCGGGTTTGATGTTTTTGGAACCCGGCCGGTAAGAAAGTGTAAAATCGAAACGACCGAAAAATAATGCCCACCGAGCCTGCCTGGAGTTAAGTCTTTTGGCGGTTCTAATGTATTCGAGATTCTTATGGTCCGTCCATACAATGAAGGGTACACCCGACCCTTCAAGCCAGTGACGCCATTCTTCCAGTGCAAGTTTGACTGCCAACAACTCTCGATTACCAATGTCATAATTAACCTCCGCAGGGGATAAACGGTGAGAATAATACGCGCAAGGATGAACCTTCTCGTCTGAGGATGTGCGCTGGGACAACACTGCTCCTACCCCCACCTCTGACGCGTCGACCTCCACTATGAATTGACGTGAGCGATCAGGGGTGACGAGAATGGGAGCCGAAACAAAGCAGCTCTTCAGTTTGGTAAACGCAGCCTCGGCTGCGTCTGACCACCTGAACGTCAATCTAGGGGAGGTCAAAGCGGTCAGAGGCGCGGCTAGTTGGCTGAAATTGCGAATGAAACGCCGGTAAAAATTGGCGAACCCCAGAAATCTCTGCAGGGCCTTGCGAGACTCTGGGGATGGCCAATCTGCCACAGCCTTAACCTTATCAGGGTCCATGCGAACACCCTCAGTCGAAATGATGTGTCCTAGAAAAGAAACAGACTGTGCATGAAAAACGCATTTCTCCGCCTTGACAAACAACCCATTCTCTAGCAACCGCAGAAGCACTCGTCGTACGTGTTGCACGTGTTCCTGGAGAGACGAAGAAAAAATCAATATGTCATCCAGGTAAACATATATAAATAGATCGACCATGTCTCGTAACACGTCATTAACGAGTGCTTGAAAGACTGCCGGCGAGTTGGTTAGCCCGAAGGGCATGACGCAATACTCAAAATGGCCTCTAGGGGTGTTAAAAGCAGTCTTCCACTCATCCCCCTCCCTGATGCGGACCAAATGATAAGCATTACGTAAGTCCAATTTAGTGAAAACAGACGCTCCCTGCAACCTCTCAAAAGCTGAAGACATAAGCGGTAAAGGATAGGTATTCTTTACCGTTATGTTGTTCAACCCTCGGTAGTCAATGCAAGGTCGCAAGGATCCGTCCTTCTTTCCCACAAAAAAGAACCCCGCCCCCGCTGGAGAAGAGGAAGGGCGGATGAACCCCGTTGCTAGAGAACTGGATATATATTTCTCCATGGCCGCCGTCTCTGGAATAGACAAGGAATATAACTTGCCCTTAGGCGGAGAAGTACCTGGCAATAACTCTATCGCACAGTCATAGGGACGATGAGGAGGAAGAGAATCAGCCCGAGACTTACTGAACACCTCCCTCAGGTCGTGGTACTCCGCGGGCACGTTAGCCAAATCCACTGCCTCCCCCTGAAACACAGACTCAGAAACATTAACACCAGCAGACAAAAGACAAGACAAATGACATTCCTCGCTCCAGCTAACCACAGATCCGAGAAGCCAATCGATCCTTGGGTTGTGTTTCTGGAGCCAGGTGTGACCGAGAACAATGGGGGATAGAGGTGAGTCCGTGATGAAGAATGACATCTCTTCCGTATGGTTTCCAGCTGTGATGAGCGAAACCGGTAGAGTAGTCTGTGTGATGATCGGCAGTTTGTGTCCGTTGAGTGCAAAAGGTGCAATGGGGTGTTTGAGGGAGGTGAGAGGGATGTTGAGCTTCCTGGCGAATTTGCAGTCCATGAAACTGCCCTCGGCCCCAGAATCCACCAAAGCGTGAAGATTAAGTGCGTGGGTAGACCACCGTAGACTCACCGGAAGGAGTGTCGATGTAGATGAGGTCTTCTTGGCAGAGATCCCACCCGATAGTAGCCTCGGTTTTACTATCGGGCTTGGTCTTTTACCGGACAGCGCTGGATGTGATGTTCTTGGCTGGCACAGTATAAACACAGTCCCAGGGATCTCCGCCTGATCCTCTCCTCCCGGGAGAGCCGAGCTCGCCCCACCTGCATGGGTTCAGAATCTCCAGGTGGGCTGACCGCAACTTCTGAGCGCTGACGCTGAGCCTCCGGTCTGGTCGCGAGAACAACTCTCCCCCTCCGTCTGTCGGCTTGGTCGAGTCGGTTGTCTATCCTGATGGTGAAGTCAATAAGACCATTGAGAGAAGTGGGGAGTTCAGCGGCGCGGATCTCCTGTTGGATGCGGTCAGCCAACCCATGCAGGAAGTGATCCCACTGCGCCTCTTCGTTCCACTTACACTCCGCCGCCAGGGTGCGGAACTCGATGGCATAGTCGGATACGGACCTCTCTTCCTGGCGTAGATCCGTGAGAAGTCTAGCCGCCTCCCTCCCGGCGACGGAGCGGTCGAAGACTCGTCTCATCTCCACCGAAAGGGTGTGGAACGATGCACAGCAGCTGTCCTGGTTCTCCCACACCGCCGTTCCCCAGAGGGCAGCCCTCCCCGTCAGTAGGGACAAGACGAAAGCCACCTTCATCTCCTCGGTGGTGAACGTGCGGGGCTGTAAGGCGAAGTGTAGAGAACAATGTGACAGAAATGATCGACAAAAGTTTGGCTCACCCGCATATTTCTCAGGAATGGGGAGGCGTGGTTCGGGCTGGGAAATCCCTCCGGAGACGATCGGCGGTGTGGGTGGCGTGGGAGGCGCAGCGGGTGGCGGTTGTTGTTGCTGTTGAGCCTGGAGAGCGAGCTCGGACACCTTCGTCACCATTGCTTGGAAGGCTCGACCCATCTCATCTATCGCCTTGTCTTGGCGCTCCATACGATCACCGACTCTCTGCAGAATGTCCTCTAGATGAGATGGGGAGCGATTGCCTGCTGCTTCCATGATGGTCAGATCCTACTGTGACGGCTCGTAAGAGAGGAGGAAGCAATTGCAGGTAATTAGAATGGTTGTTTATTGATGGTAGAAAATACAGCGAAACTGAAGGATGAAGGCACAGTCCAGGATGTGGACAATGGTGACGGAAGGTCTACAGTGGCGTGAGAAGTGCTGGATGGTGAAGTCGGTGGTGACGGTGTGGACGGTCAATGGATGAAACCAGGAAGTGACCGGAACACTCACACGAAGACGACAACACGAACACAATCCAGAACACTAACACGGGAGACGGTAATCCAACAGGGAGACTGCAACATGAGTGAGGATCTGACAACAGACAGAGAGCGAGGTGAGTATATGTAGCTGAGGGGTGATGAGGATCAGCTGGAGCAAGACAATCAACACCCAGGTGACCACAATCAACTAAACGAGCACATGGAGACAACGTAAGTACAAAAACAACCACAAAACATGACACGGAGGAAACACTGGATTTCCTACCGTGACAGTACCCTCTCCCCTAGGACGTCACCTGACGTTCCCAGCCTGCTTTACCTGTAGATTGTAATCATCTATAAGGTGGTGATCCAATATGTCCCGAGCAGGAACCCAGCTTCTCTCCTCCGGACCGTAACCCTCCCAATCCACCAAGTACTGAAATCCACGTCCCCTCCGTCTAGAGTCCAGAATACGATTAACCGAATAGGTGGTTTCCCCATTAACGAGACGAGGCGGGGGGGGGGGAACCGGGGCAGGCGGATTAAGACGGGAAGAAATCACCGATTTAATTTTGGACACATGGAACACGGGATGAATCCTCCTGTACGCCGGAGGAAGGCTAAGACGCACGGTTACCGGATTAATAATTTTGGTAATAGAAAATGGGCCAATAAATTTGGGAGCAAGTTTGTTAGAAACGGAACACATAGGAATATTCTGGGTAGAAAGCCACACTCTTTGACCGACGACGTAACGGGGAGGCTTCGACCGGTGGCGATCGGCCTTAGCCTTGGTGCGCGACCTAGCCTGGAGCAGAGCTCTGCGAGCTCTGGTCCAGGTGCGGTGACACCTCTGGACTAGTGCATGTGCGGAGGGGACCGAAACCTCGGATTCCGTACTGACAAAATTAGGTGGTTGGTACCCTAAACTACACTTAAATGGAGACATGCCCGTAGATGACACTGGCAAAGAATTGTGAATTTTTTTTTAAGGTGTACATGTGGAAAGTGCAGTTTGATGACAACATCGCATGTTGTTTACTTGATGTGCTTACGCGCCGATAGCTAAGTTAACAATACAGAGATATTTGAAGCAGTTTTACTCACCGCATGCGGTTCCAACACACGATCGTGACCCTTTTTCGTTGGGACTGCATTATCCTTAAGAAATAAACGATGTGCAAATCCGGCGTCAAACTGGGCCTTGTTTGTAAAATAAAGGCCTTTGAAATGCAGGGAACAAACAAAAACACTTGCACAACTCCGTTGATGCTCTGTAAAAATAAACTCCATCCACTGGTCCCTTAATGCAGTTTTTTTTTTTTTTTTTTTTGATAATCCGTGCAGGGTTGTCTTGCCCTGGCAACCAAAAACACACTACTTTTTTGACATATCGTGATGCTCTCGCACTGATCAGTGAACGTCTGTTGTGCTCTCAGTGCTCTGCTATACGGGAGCGCGCGCTCTTCTGGCAGAAGTGACCTTAGAACCCATATAAGGAAATTCCGCTCCATTTAACGTTACACAGAGCCATACTCGAAAAAAACTTTCCGAAACTTGTGACAAACTGGAAGGAGTATTTTTGGAAACAGTCGTAACTTCCTAGTTCCACATGCATTCCACAAAAATGCATCATACTAGGGCCGGAGTTGTCTTTTAGGATAACAGGGACCTCATCCATTGGGCACAAAAGGTCACTTAACGGTGTGATAAATATGAAAATGATTTAGGCCTTTAGATGTTAAGGCCTTCAAAGTCACCAGATCTCAATCAATTTGAATATCGTCTCTCTTAAAAGTAATGGTTCGTTATCTGGCATCTGTAGTTCCTGAAGAACATTTACAATCCATAGAAATATTCCATTGCACAAAACGTTCTTTACAGTGGATAAGGATTCTTTAGATTATTAAAATAGTAAAAAAAAAAAAAAAAAAATCATAATTTCACAACGGAGGAACCTTTTCATAGCTCCTAGTTCATGCTTTTGGGCATGTTCAGCTGGAACTAGTAAAATACTTATTTCTAGGAACTTCCTTTGAGGGATCTATTGTCAGGATAGAAGACAGGAAGCAAAATGCAAGTAACGATTTATTAGGTATGACAATGAGAAAGGCTTCAGTTGACGGCGGGTGGTGCAGGGACCTCGATGGCAGCACAGGTTGGGTGAAATGTTGAATTGAGTGCGCTGGTGAGGGATGATGAAGACGTAATCCACAGAACCGGAACAAACCCACGAGAATTAATTCTGAGCAGGAAGAAACCAGACATGTACTGTAGCACAGAGGACCTCAAACAACGATCTGACAAACAGGAGACTGAAGACAGGGCATTAAATAGGCAGTTGGTTATTAGGTGCAGCTGCAGCTGATCATGCCCACATCAGACAATCAGCGTGACGTAACATAAGACGAGCAGGAAACAATGCATTCATGAACCGTGAAATCTATATTATCTCCTACAGTTCTATGGGAACTAGAAGTGACGTAAATGTACCCTGATTGGGCAAACACCAGCCTCCTAGCAATTTTAGCTGTGTACAAATATTTTCTTCATGAACATGGAAACCAGCAATAAAAGCATTTACCCATTGTCTGCAGTGTTGTGATCTTTTTCTCAGCCTTGATGATATATAACACTGCAAATTGTCAGAGGAGATTTAGTCAGATTTTTGTGCTTTTTTAATCACGTAAATTGTGTTCACATTCCACCTCCATTATCACAAAGCCCACGACACATAAGAAAAACAACTCCAATAATGACGTCCTCCATTCATCGCTGTGCAGCGAAGCCAGTATTTGTATCTGTAACAATGATACAAATTTTTCTATCTATATCTGTATTCGGATAAAACCAGAAGTAGGCAGAGCTTGAACCAGAACTTCGAACACTTATATTTGATAAGAAGATAATGTTTTTATGGTTTTGCAGCTAGTAGATATCACTGAACAAATATGCCATGTTTTAACTAATTCACTTAAGTAGGCCACATTTACAGGTCTGGAAAAATAGCCTATGGAAAAAAAGAGAAAACATTATATTGAAAAAAATATTTGTGTTTCAACTATTTGTCCTATTCAGTGTTCTAAAATATATAATAAATCATTTCTAAAAATAAATGTATCATACAAGTAGGGAAAATTCATGACAAATTTTAATTGATAATTTGAACACCATTTAATGAATTTAAGGTGCAATTTTCATTATGCAGAACTCTTTAAACAAGACTTTTCTGAACTTCACAAAAAATAAAATAATAATAATAATTATAATATTAAATGTGAATGTGCCATGCAAACCAGCAACAGATAAGGAAGCAAACATGTAAGCCTAGTAGGAAAAGTATCTGTATTTAAGTTAGTTATTAGCCTACTCTTGTCAGAAAGCTGGTTTGGTTTTTGAAAGACGGAGATGTGCAGAGATGGCAATGCGGCTGTTTGATTGACATGATCATGCTGTGCTTACTCCATTCATTCATCATATTGTAGCCTATAGGGTTTAAATCATTGTCTTTTAAATACAAACAAATAGTAGAATGTGTATGATGTATTATATTAGGTCATATTGTTATTGCTATGGGTTGTGTTTCTCAATAGCGTCTCCAGGTTACGCATGTAACCATGGTTACTCGAGAGAATGAGATGCTGCATCGAAATGCTTTAGGAACTCCTTCTGTATGACCACACTCTGAATCCCATGTGTATTCAGTGCAATGGATGTATGAGACGTCAAGGGAGGGGTAACGTAGAGACCAGGAAGTTTAAAAGCACATGCAGTGACATCGGCATCAGCTTCTAGGAATGATGCAACCACTGGCAGGAATGCCTGAAGACTGGCTTCAAGATGCAGCATCTCATTCCCTTGAGGAAACATGGTTAACCTGGAGACGTTCCTCTTCAGGAACTTGAGCTGCATCAAAATGCTTTGAGAATGAGAATGCCCCCGCTACCAGAATGAAAATTCTCTGCCTAGTGTGTGAAGGAGCACAGCTAGCACAAGAGTAAAGAAGAGTCTGGAGTGGCTCGCATATCTTAAAGGTAAGGGGAGATCAGAGGACTCAAACACAAACAGAAGCATCCACTATCCACCGGCTGAGTGACTGCTTTTAGCAGGAAGACCCCTCTTAGGGGGACCATAGCACACTAGCAGACGATTCACCCTTTCCACAGGGCAGCTCTGCTCACACCGGACTCACAATTCAGTTTCTGCTGGTCAGGCTCCCCAAATGGAGGAGGACTGAAGACCTGGGGTACACCAGACATAAATTGTATCAGTGCACCACAAAGGAAATGTGTAACTAGTGGGTGTTTGCCCAATGACTGGTCACCAAGAGGGGAGACATTGTAGGCTGCAATGGCCACCATGTAGACCTTTAGGGTGGAGTTGGTCAACCCTGTGGAGAAATGGGTCTGCAGGAACTCCACAACTGTACCAAATAGGCAGTTGAATGGGTCAAGCTGGCGGTCTCCACACCAAGAAGTACAGTACAATTTCCCATGGAGAGCCATCGAGGATGGAAATTAGGTTTGAGAACCATACCAGGTCGTCCAGAACTGGGCTACTAACAATAGATGGGCCATGGCCTGGTGCGCTCTCTCCAGAACTCTTGGGAGCAGAGCAATCAAGGCAAAAGTGTAAAGACAAAGCCTTAGCCAAGTCTGCACCATACCTTCCAGCTCAAGAGGAGCTGGATGAGTCAGAGTGAACAAGAGGGGACAGTGTAATGTCATCTGAGTTGCAAACAGGTCCACCTGAGCCTGGCCAAACATTATCCATATCTGCTTCACCACCTCAGGATGGAAACCACTCTTAGAGAAAGTAGCTTCTCTTGGGCTCTCACAACGATCTGGTGCACTAGCTTGTGCAAGGTTCTCGAATGCAGACCTCCTTGGAGGCCACCACTTGGTGCACACCAACACATGAAAATCTCTTAAGTCTGGTAGAAATTGTTTCAGTGCTCATAACACGGCCAGCATCTCCAGAAAGTTGATGTTCCAAGTGAGACGGTGACTGCTTCACAAACTGCGGGCAGAGTGGACACACAAAATTCAGGTACATGACCACACCCCAGCAAGTTAGGGTCATGATGATGTTGAACTGCCATCCTCTCTAATTGAACTAATGTCAATCATCGATGACTGAGCCGTTCAAACGATGCAGATCTAAAATAGGTTGCCACCATCCATCCTTCCTCGGAATGGTTGGCTGTAAAACCACTGTGGAGGTGGCAAGCCTCTTAGTATTACTAGGTTTCCAGGCAGTAACTTAGAGAAGCACTCATGGGAGACCGCTGCGCCCTAGAACACAGATGTTGTTTGCAGATCGATCTCCTGAGGGCACTGAGAGGGGAGATGTGCACAGTGTAATGCAGTGAACCCAGCTCTATCCCAGAGGGGCCTGCCCTCCGAGGCAGGATACAATGAAGCATGCTTGGGAGGGGCTCCCACACCGCCAGTTGACCTCCTAAGGGAACCAGTCTCACAAAACTGGCCTCTGGTGCACTTAGAGGAGCTATATCGGTGCACTGTAATGGCAGACTGGCAAAGGAGGGACATACTAGCTGCTCTAGAGACCTCTGTGGAGGAAGGACCTCCTTTCTCAGAGGCATGGCTTGCTATGGCACCCGCATCTGGACCTGTGGAACCTCCACGTGTGACTTCTGGATGGGACATGGCAAACCTAAGTGGACCGCTACCGGGCATGCCAAACACCATCACTCAAGCTAGAGCTGTCCCTACAAGGCGAGCCTATGCACTGAAGTGTTTGTCTGTTCACAAACTGGTTCCCTTACATTTACATTTGTAGCAGAAATGACACGAACCAGACAAATCAAAGAGTCGATCAGGGCTGTGGTTGAAACACAAGCTGAATTCCTCAGAAATCTTTTCTACATATATATGGACCAAAATGAACTCAAAAAGACTTATAAATGAATATCAGTCCATCGCTTCACTCCATATTCATTTATATGTAACCCACACATTTGACTATCATGTTGTAATCACTTTTTGTGTATGTCTTTTAATAACTATGGGATAGCTTAAGGATACATATTCATGTCTAGTATCTATGTAATCGAATCTGCTTGCTTGAAATAGTCCTGACCATCAGTTATTTGTCAAATGTATCATATTCTTGTTATAGGAATCATGTCCAAAATTAGACCCTGCAAGAGCGGGAAAATTCGGACCACATGCTTGGTAAGATAACATGATTTATGATACCCCAGAGCCAAGACAATATCTGATTGGTCAAGACAACATTTGAGGTGAGGCCAACAGGCCAGTTTAAATACTTAGGACACCATAAAATCTAGCTTTTAGACTTTAGCTATGCTTCTGCTATTAGTCATGTCTGCTTTTAGTTCTTAGCTTTGCTTCTGCTATTAGTCATGTCTGCTTTTAGTTGTTAGCTTTGCTTCTGCTACTAGTCATGCCAGCTTTTAGTCTTTAGCTATGCTTCTGCTATTAGTCATGTCTGCTTTTAGTTTTAGCTCTGCTTTTGCTATCAGTCATGCCTGCTTTTAGCTTTTAGCTTGTAGCTTTGCTTCTTAGCTTTAGCTTTTAGCCATGCTGTTTGTCATCACTGTTCTTTGAGCGCGGTTCCAGCGTGCTTCAGCCTGCACGCCTGCTGCTACTTAGCCACGATGAAAAGAAACACAAACCTAGTCTCGTCAAACTTTATTTATTTTCTTTTTCGTTTGAGAGTTTCGTGTTCTGGGTTAAGTTTTGTAATGTCGAGTTCAACTTAAGCCAGCCACACAACTCGCATCTTCAGCCAACGCCCAACCACGGCCTCCCAAGACGTCACGACTCACTTCAGCGACTACTGAACTCCCAGCCAATCAGCGACATCGGAAAATAAGGCAATGTACCCTCAGACATTTGTACTGGTGTATCTAATATAATTTCAACCTCATTGAGGAACTCAATGCGAGCGTTAATTAAGTGATTGATGGTTGTTCATGTCTATACAATTTCACGTATTGCTGTAAACTTGGGATTCCACATTTCCATTCTCTTAAACTCATTTTCCCCTAACTTTGGATCTTCCTGCAACTTGTGTGAATGTGTGAGTGCATGCGTTTATGTGTTAGATTAGTTTATATGTCTTAGAATTATCTAATAAAGCCTTATTCATATTGAAAAGAATTGAATTTAAAATATCTTGTGTTTTGTGCTTTCAAGTTAATGTCTTAAACTGCCTATCTTGTAACTGTGCTAATTGATAGTGTTTTCACTATACTTTGGATATTAATATCCAGCGCAGATGTTAAACGGCTCGTTCAGTGAATCGCAGGGCGTCTCAGTGATCAGCCGTGAAACAGTGATTCTGTTCAAATTCCCTTTAAAATCTTAAATGATTCCCTTTGAGCTAAATTGACCTGTTTCCCTTACACATTTAATCATTTTGCAGATGCTTTTATCCAAAGCGACTTACAAATAAGAAAAACAGAAGCAATCAGTCCAACGAGAGATCAACAACAGTATACAAGTGCCATGACAAGTCTCAGTTAGTCTAGCACAGAACACATAGCTTTTTTATTGAATAGAATAGAATAGAATAGAATAGAATAGAATAGAATAGAATAGAATAGAAAATTACAATAAGTTATAGTATTAGTTGGTCAAGTGCTGGTGAAAAAAAAAAAAAATGTGTCTTCGGATGTTTTTTGAAAATGACCAAAGACTCAGCTGTTCGGATTGGGATTACCACAACCTTGGGTAGGCTGTCAGGAAAAGCCAATTCAAGAACTTGGGAGAGTTTCACAAGGATTGGACTGAAGTCAGAGTCAGCGCAACAAAAGTCACCACACTCAGACGTCTTCAGGAAAAGGGCAACAGCTGTCAACAGTTAGAACCAAGCCACTCCTGAACCAGAAAAAAAATTCACAAGCATTTCATCTGGGGTAAGGAGAAAATAACTGGACTGTTGCTCAGATGAAAGTAAATTCAGCATTTTATTTGGAAATCAAGGTCTGGAGTCTGTAGGAAGACTGGAGAGGCACAGAATCCAAAGTTCAGTGGGAAGTTTCTGAAGTCAGTGATGATTTTCCATACCGTGATGTCTGCTGGTGTTGGTCCATTGTGTTTTATCAAGTCCAAAGTCAATGCAGCCATCTACCAGGAGATTTTGGAACACTTCATGCTTCCATCTGCTGACAAGCTTTATGGAGATGCTGATTTCATTTTGCAGAAGGACTTCAGCAGCTGCGCACAGTTCCAAAACCACTTCCAAGTGGTTTGATGACCATGATATTACTGTGCTTGAATGGCCAGCCACCTCACCTGACGGGAACCTCACAAAAAATCTATGGGGTATTGTGAAAAGGAAGATAAATAACATCTGACAAACAATACAGATGAGCTAAATATCGCTATCAAAACAACCAGGGCTTTTATAACACCTCAGCAGTAACAGAGGCTGATCGCCTCCATGCCACGCCTCAATGAAGCAGTAATTCATACAAAAGGAGCCCTTTTACAAAAGGAGATCTTGAACATTTCTATTTTTGATTGATCTTTGAGAAAATATTCTAATTTTTGGAGACACCGTTTTTTTTTTTTTTTTTTTTTTAAACTGTAAGTCATAACCAACATGCACTATTTGATTACGCTGTTAACTCATCCGGTTTCTCCCCTTGATGTTAATCAACTGTTTGCATGCCTGTGTTTCAGAGAAAACTGAAGGAAGAGAGATGTCTATTTGCTTAATGTTATTGAATATAAATGTTATATTAAGATTAATTACAAGTTTTAGCACTTCAAAAATAAATAGTCATGAGCAGACAAAAACATGGAGGTTTCTCCAACTGAAGCATTTTATACCTGGATTATTGTTATTATCTATCTATCTGTCTCTAATAATGGCAGGATTTACAGAACTTTCATCATCTTTGTTAAATTCCAAATGAAGCCATTTGCACACACAGCAAGAAGTATCTTGAGCAAAGCACTGATCATGTGAACATGCACAAAACCTCCTACATCTAAATAAAGATTAGACAGAAGTGTGTTATTGTTAATGACGCAAAGATAACTATTGCTTCATATCTTGACTCATTATTACTGCCAATAGGCCAGTAAGTCCAGAATTTAGGGATCATGTTTGACAGTGATTTTAAGTAATGCTAGTAAAGTAGCATAGTATTACATTAAAATAATTACCAAAGTGTGATATTCTCTACCTTGCTGATGTTGAGTTCAACATTCAGCTGCATAAATGCTGACTCGCACTAAAATGAGAAATTACATTACTCTGAGTCTCTGACACTGAGATCACTTAACTACAGTAGCTGTTTGTTTTTATAAGTTATTTTAAAGGGATAGTTCACTCAAAAATGAAAATGTGCTCTTAATTTACTTACCCTGAGGCCATCAAACAAAAGTCTGTGACTTAATTTTCTTCAGAAGAACAGTAAAAAATATTTTTGAAGATGGCTGAAACAATGGTCCTTGCTGAATCATAAAATGCAAGTCAACGACAACACCGTCACAAAAAAAATATATATACAGGCGAGAAAAAATTAATAAAAGTTGCTCCTGACAATAAACTGAGGTCTTATAAAGCAATAAAAAAAAAAAAAAAAAAAAAAAAGAATCCATGTGTAGAAGCTGAACATTATTGTCAAATGTATTACCTGTTATACATTTTCTCAGAAAAACAATGAAGTCTGATTCTGTTTTTTATTTTTTTATTTATTTGTTTCAATGAACTTTCAAATAACCAGCTTATCAGTTTGCTCACATAATCCATGCAATGACATAAAATTTATGAAATTACATTATTAAAGCACCCCATAAATGCATAAAATGTGGATGTTTTGCATTTATAAAGACTATCAAGTGAATAAACAAGAACTGATCAACTCATATGTTTACATAAAGCATGAGAAACCACAGAAATAAATAAGTAAATAAACACTTTAATTTCGCCCTGCCTTTCAAGTGCTCAGTTCAAGCAAGCAGCACATTGAATAAGTTGAAAAAAATATGTAATAAAACTCGAACTAAACGGGTCGCGTCTCCCATACGCATTAATCCACAAATGACTTGAGCTGTTAACTTTTTGAAAGTGGCTAACACTCCCTCTGAGTTCAAACAAACCAATATCCCGGAGTAATTCATTTACTCAAATAGTACACTAACTGAACTGCTGTGAAGAGAGAACTGAAGATGAACATAGAGCCGAGCCAAATAATGACTTGTTCTCGAGTAAAGAACCGTTTCTGTCAGATGCGTCCAGATTACGAACAATAGAGTAACTCGTTCACGAGTCAAGAATCGGTTGCATCGGTGTTTGGATTACCAGTAGTTCTTTCTGACAGTTCGATTCAATAAACCGTTGAAGAAAACGGTTCACCGGTTCTTTTGCGCTCGACCTAATGACTTCATTTGCGATGATTGCCCTTGATTCAAGCCTTCGGTTTACCCGCGCTCATAACACTAGCACAGAATCAGTTCAGAATCAGTCACCAAGAGAATCAGTTCAGTTCAGATGCTCTGTGTGTCAGTTTGCTTCACGCTGAATCACACATGCACAGTATCATCAGCTCTGCGGGTCTCGAATCGGACGCATCTGACAGAAACGGTTCTTTACTTGAGAACAAGTCATTATTTGGCTCGGTGTTCATCTTCAGCTCTTTCTTCACAGCAGTTCAGTCAGTGTACTGTTTGAGTCAATGAATTACTCTGGGGTATAGGTTTGTTTGAACTCAGAGGGAGTGTCAGCTACATTAAAAAAAGTTAACAGCTTAAGTCATTTGTGGATTAATGCATATCGGAGATGCGAACCGTTTAAACCGATTCAGTTCGATTTGGAGAACTGGTTCAAGAAGATCCGGTTACATCAAATGATTGGTTCGTGAACCGTATATCACAAACTCCTTTGTTTTGAACTCTCTCTCACAACAGACACGGAGGAGAAGACAATTTCGAATAAAGTTGTAGTTTTTGCTATTTTTGGACCAAAATGTATTTTCGATGCTTCAAAAAAAATTCTATATGACCCTCTGATGTCACATGGACTACTTTGATGATTTTCTATTACCTTTCTGGACATGGACAGTGTACCGTACACACAGCTTCAATGGAGGGACTGAGAGCTCTCGGACTAAATCTAAAATATCTTAAACTGTGTTCCGAAGATAAATGGAGGTCTCACTGGTTTGGAACAACATGAGGGTACGTTATTAACCCCTTACTAGTAACCCCCCTTTTTTGGCATGGAGACAGAAATTACATACCTAAAATAAAAAGGTTTCTGCTCATGATTCTTTCTGACTAGATACATAATCAACCTTTGTTCACAAAGCTGACACTTTAAAGTTTACTGTTCAGGAATCAGAATCACTCAGACTGTTATGATAATAGAGATATATAAGCTCAAACATAAAAACAAAAATAAAAATATTAAAAAATATATGTTTTAAATGTATTTAAAAAAATTGTTGATGTAGGAAATGAGTTTGAAAACACAGTGTAGCTAAGGCCACAAGTCTTCCAAAACTTCATAAAAAATTTCATAATCGAATCTGTAAAACTGTGAATTTTATGAAATATTTTCTAAGGCCATGTCATGTGTGTTTTTTAGAGAAGGCTAATCAGACTGATTTATGGCCCTTGTCATCTCTGTAAGATCTCACATGTAAACTCTTCTGTGTATTTTGTGTGTGTATTGGCTTTGGAAAACTCCCCGATTCATTGTTGTATTGTTCTCACCAAACGAGTCTTTCACACCTCCGCCAGGTATGACACATTATCCGCATTATTCTTTTATCATTATTCTTTTGTTTTTATTCCACCTTTATTAGCCTTTATTGTGGTTTTTCAGGCTTTACAAAGACACAAAGCAGCGATCTCACTTCAGTCTCTGTTTGCATTTAGCCCTTATTTATCAAAAGTCTTACTATAAAAATACAACAAAACATTTTCTTACGACCTTACGTGAATTATTGAGACAAAAATGCATTATGAAGAAGAAATGCACCTGCTATTAGTAGCATTGGACCTAACGTTAGCATCAAGCTACATCAGACAATTTATGAAATTATTAGTACACATTTACTCAAAACTCACTTTAAACCCCGATCGAGTGTTTATAATAACTTCCTTTAGCGATCAGGGGTGGAATTTGGCCGTTTACTGTTGTAAAAATGAGTTAGCATTTCCGATGTACATTTTCAATTTTTTTTTATAAAAACGCCACAGATCTCAAGAAATTCTCATACCAAGCTTTACTATCGTAATCACAGGTTTATTATTCATATATTTCGTGTGTACAGAGGTGTTTCAGTGTTGTTTTGGCCAGATAACTACCAGGAAGTGTGCAGGAAGCATGTGACACGATGTGGCGGTGTCCGGTTATGACACTCTAAGATTGACATTGGGAAGGACCAATCGGAGTCTGAGTGACACACAGCACAAGCTCACACCACTGCACACACACACACAGATTGCTGGGAGAGGCTGTTTATCATCAGATCGCGTAAATCGTGGAAAATGAATAGAAATGACGATTCTGTCTGAAGAAATATGAAGTAAACATCAGTAAATATATCCATATATCTCCGCAGATATGCATCTTTGGTCTATAAATCCTTATTGACGCTGTTCATTGAGTCTATGTGAACACAAATAAACCGCTGCTGACGTGGCTGAATATGAGTGAGTGGTGAATTTCTATTCAAAATGTGGCATAATAGGGATTTATTATTTTGCACTCCTGACATAAATCACTATATATCTATATATCCACTATATATCACTATATATCTTTCACTGCAACAATGTTTTATCAAAATATTGGTCAAATATCGAAGCTAGAGTCTTTAAACTTTCAACTGATGCACAGTTTGTCCAGATGAAGTAAGAGAGTGATGTTTAATGTGCTGTGAAAGTGAAACAATAATAAACTGGGGCCGTCGGAGATGTTTGCACGTAAAGGGGTTAATGACATAATTTTGCTATTTGGGTGAACTATCCCTTTAAATATGGGACAATTATGGAACAGTTGGCAACCCTAGCGGTTCCCTGAGGTACAAGATATAAAAGGCTAAAAAAATCTATGTACCCCTAAATGCTACATATTGTATTGTTTTTTTTTTTTTTTAAGTACATGTTCGTACCTGAAGTCTACATATCATTGGCCAACCACCTCAGTGACAAATCTGTCTTCGAACTACATCAATTGTGTTATATAACTATCGATTCATACACTTAAAAAGATATTGCTCACTAGGGTTTTTATTTTCTTATTATATTATTTTATTCCTTTTTATTCCTTTGTTTAATGCACTTT